>NC_057396.1:53991133-54291133 GCF_019320065.1 Cervus canadensis | reverse complement strand
CTTATCATAACCAATATAAAAGGAGACCTGGTTACACAGCTACTCAGGGACATATTTTTAACCCACATTTCCTAAGAACAGGATGAAATGGGCAGAAAGAAATGTTTCTTCTTGCTTCTCATGGAAACTTGATTTTTACAGACGTATAAGTACAACACACTTGCTATCTGACACATCTTTTAGTGTGCAAATCTGGGCTTCACCCAGAGACAATAGTATGCAGGGCACAGGTATAACAGTTACAACTACATCTCCCAACTCCATTGGGCTGGTAGGAGGTTTTCTCAGATATAGGCTCTTAGAAAAATTTTACAGAGAGAGTGAATTCTTTGGGCAAGGGCTGTTACCCCAGGGTTTCGAGGAGACAAGGTTTCAGTGAGTACCACGTGTCCCTGGTCCTAATAGAGAAGTCCTTCTGCTAGACCCTAGGACCAGTCTCCCCATGCCTGCGCTTCTCAGGGGGATGTACCGCCTGGACAAGAGTCATGCTTGGGAAGGGCCAGGTGCCTCTATGAAATAGGACACATACAAAGGGGAAATATTATAATCTTTGAAAAACACAGTTCCCCAGATAACCAGAACCATGTGTCCCAAGCATGTGGGGCTTTGTTCTCATCAGGGTGTCAGATGTTGCCCAGTCTTGGAATGTGCTTTCTCCAGGCAACCAGGACCAGGTGGGAGAAAGAATCCCCAGGAGCCCCGCCCCCAGGGCATCTCCAGCTGGGCTGCAAGACTCCCCAGGACAACCAAATCACTTCATCTCTGTCTTTTACACATCCTCCTATCAACCTTTTCTAAACAGAAAAGAGGAAATGATGTTTTCACAGAGTGGCCTCTTCCTAAATGACACCTCACCTTGTCTAGACAGTTTCCAAAAGAGTCTCTTTTCAGAGCCCTCTTTTGTGTTCTGGGTGGAGAAAGGGAAAGTGTTTTTGAAAAATCTCACTGTGACTTTACAAATGTGTTTTGTAATTCCCCACCCCACCCCAGCCCAACACACACACTCAGACACACATCAGATTTAAATCTTTTGTTAGCTTATTTCTACTCACAGATATTTAAGTATATTTATCATGAAGCACTTGGCATTATGCTAAACACTAGCAGTGTAAATCAAAATTGGGAAAGGAGTATGTCAAGGCTGTATATTGTCACCCTGCTTATTTAACTTATATACTGAGTACATCATGTGAAATTCCAGGATGGATGAAGCACAAGCTGGAATCAAGATTGACGGGAGAAATATCCCATCATATAACTTCAGATATGCAAATGACACCACTGTTATGGCAGAAAGTAAAGAGGAAGTGAAGAATCTCTTGATGAAACTGAAAGAGGGGAGTGAAAAAGCTGGCTTAAAACTCAACATTCAGAAAATGAAGATCATGACATCCGGTCCCATCACTTCATGGCAAATAGATGGGGTAACAGTGGAAACAGTGACAGACTTTATTTTCTTGGGCTCCAAAATCACTGCAGATAGTGACTGCAGCCATGAAACTAAAAGACACTTGCTCCTTGGAAGAAAATAACCTAGACAGCATATTGAAAAGCAGAGACATTACTTTGCCAGCAAAGGTCCGTCTAGTCAAAGCTATGGTTTTTCCAGTAGTCATGTATGGATGTGAGAGTTGGACTATAAAGAAAGCTGAGAACTGAAGAATTGATGCTTTTGAACTGTGGGGTTGAAGAAGACTCTTGAGAGTCCCTTTGGCTGCAAGGAGATCAAACCAGTCCATCCTAAAGGAAATCAGTCCTGACTATTCACTGGAAGGACTGATGCTGAAGCTGAAGCTCCAATATTTGGCCACCTGATGCAAAGAACTACCTCATTAGAATAGACCTTGATTCTGGGCAAGATTGAAGGCAAGAGAAGAAGGGGATGACAGAGGCTGAGATGGTTAGATGGCATCAGTGACTCAATGGACATGAGTCTGAGCAAGCTCCAGGAGATAGTGAAGGACGGGGAAGCCTGGTGTGCTGCAGTCTAGGGAGTCACCAAGAGTCGGACATGACTGAGCGACTGAACTGAACTGAGTGATATAAAAATGAATAAGATAACATGATCCCTGCCTTCACAGGGTTTTCTTCTTCACTATATCCCACAGAAATAAATATGATAAATCTTTGCAGACAGTTCATTTCAATTAAACTAGCTTTTATTTAGTGACCCAGAATTCCCCAAGAGAATAAAGTCTCTAGAAAAATAAAACTTATTGAAAGTATAGTAACTGTTCTTCCTACTTTCCTTCCTTTCATCCAGCAAATATTAAATGTTCACAATATTCCAGCCTCTGTGCTACCAACTGGGTATCCAAAAGTGACAAAGAATTGCTCTTGTAGATGCAGTCTAGTGTGAGAGAGACTAAAAGTTCATTCTCAAAACAGAATCACAACTACAAAGTTGTGATAGCCTATATTGGTGGAATGAATAAATGAATAAGGAACACTATGAAAGCATTCAATAAGGATATCTGTTAAAGCCCATGACGTCATGGAGTTTAATTCAGCATTTAACAGTGAGGCCAACTGCTGGAGGGGAGGAGGAGTGAGATAGAGCCAGGCTCTAGGATAAGAATTCATAAATTTTAATCTCAGTCTTTTGAGGTATATATTATTGTGTGTGTGCTAAGTCACTTCAGTCATGTATGACTCTCTGCAACCCTCCAGCCTGTAGCCCACCTGGCTGCTCTGTCCATGGGATTCTCCAGACAAGAATACTGGAGTGGGTTGCCGTGCCCTCCCCCAGAGGATCTTGTGGACCCAGGGATTGAACCATGTCTCTTATGTCTCCTGCATTGGCAGGCATTTATTACTGGGCTGGTCAAAAAATTTCATTTTTTCCACATTACAGAAAAACTCAAATGAACTTTCTGGCCAATCCAATATTATCTTCATTTACTGAACAAGGAAACTGAGACTCATATTTGAAGTCATCTGTCTGCTGTTACAGGGCTACCCAGTGATGGTAGAGTTTGACCCACTGCATGACTCCAGAGTCCATGTTCTTTTTTTTTTTTTTTTTTAGAGTCCATGTTCTTTTCATCACATGCATTCCCTCTCCTTACATCAAGCAATATCATAAACATTAAGACCTCATTTCCTACCAACACATGAGTCTTTGTGTTCCTCCAACACTACAAACACACTCCCATCTCAGGCCTTGACCTTGCTCATCAGGCTATGCAGTTCTCTTCCTCCCTCCCTCATAGGTTTGCTTAGAGAGGCCTCCTCTGACCACATTCACCATATTCATGTCTGCCACTCTCCATTTACCTGCTTTATTTTTCTCTGTACCTCCTATCACTACATGACAACCAGTTTGCTGTTCATTCATTAGTTGTCTCTTCCCCACTAGAATGTAAGCTCCACGTGAGATGGGGATTGTATCAGGCAGGGACTCAACAGGACACAGAATTCCACTCTGATGCTTTTTTCCAAAGACTTTCAAAAGGGAAGTGGGCATTTTCCAAGAGGTTAGGGAAGTGTTGAGGAAAATAGTGAGGAAGGTTGAGACATTTAGAACTGAACAAAAGCCACGAGGTATTACCACCTTTGTTTGTTCACTGTTACACACTTCTGTGAGTGAAAGCTTGTATAAATTGGGAGACACATGTCACATCCACAAATGTTAAGGAATGTCTTCTGCGTGCAGTATAAACTGATATCCAGCCACTCACAGGGTCTGAGCTGGTGCCCAGGAAGAAGCTGGAGGTCAGGCGTTCATGCTGGCTGGGATCTTAGCTGTGGATCATCAAGATGCAGAAAATGGAAACCCACTTACAGAAGCTAAATGACAAAAGAGGGAATATATTCAACACTATGAGAACACAGGGCTATTTCTAAGGAATCAAAAAGAGGGAGATGTAGAGGAGGGACCACTGTAATTACTCCATCTCTCTGGGGATGGATGGGTCAGTCAGTCATTCAGCAAACATTTATTGAACTCTTATGTGAACCAGGCACTGTGCTGGATTCTTATCATTCTGCTTCTCTGGTTACACTTGAATTCTCTCTTGCTCTCTCTCGCTGTCTCTCTCATTGGTTTTATCTGATTTTTTTGTGGAAACAGCCCAAAAAAACAGTCCCTATCCACAATGTGCCCTTATGCCTCTTGAAGTCTAGTGCCTGCAGAAGCATCAAGTTTCTGAGTTTGAATTCTAAGCTCCAAGAAAAGAGAATCCAGGGAGCTGATTGGGTGGGTCTATTACAATCAAGTAGTTGAGTAGGCCCGGGGACCAAGTCACCTGTTTCTCTGCCCTCTCAGCAGGGATGAGAGAAGCCCACTTTGTGAAGGCAACATAGGCAGTCTCACCAAGTAGAGACTAGATGAAGGAGACATCGTTAGTTTAACGGAGCATCTCCACCCATTCAGCCTTTACAACCATCTCTACGTATTTGTACACTCTGTAAAAAAACATTGAAGAACAGGGAGTGAGACAGGAAATAAGAGGGTGCACCGATGAGTGTAACACCCTGACTCTGCTTACAAACACCCCGTCCTAGGAATGCACACCCTCTGAAGACTTACTCCTCAAGCTTGTTTACAGTATGTTCACTGTTCAGTTCAGTTCAGTCGCTCAGTCATGTCCGACTCTTTGCAACCCCATGAATTGCAGCATGCCAGGCCTCCCTGTCCATCACCAACTCCCGGAGTTTACTCAAACTCATATCCACTGAGTCAGTGATGCCATCCAGCCATCTCATCCACTGTCATCCCCTCCTCCTCCTGCCCCCAATCCCTCCCAGCATCAGGGTCTTTTCCAGTGAGTCAGTTCTTCACATGAGGTGGCCAAAGTATTGGAGTTTCACCTTCCAGTGAACACCCAGGACTGATCTCCTTTAGGATGGACTGGTTGGATCTCCTTGCAGTCCAAGGGACTCTCAAGAGTCTTCTCCAACACCACAGCTCAAAAGCATCAATTTTTCGGCCCTCAGCTTTCTTCACAGTCCAACTCTCACATCCATACATGACCACTGGAAAAACCATAGCCTTGACTAGATGGACCTTTGTTGGCAAAGTAATCTCTCTGCTTTTTAATATGCTATCTAGGTTGGTCATAACTTTCCTTCCAAGGAATAAGCGTCTTTTAACTTCCTTGCTGCAGTCACCATCTGCAGTGATTTTGGAGCCCAAAAAAACAGTCTGACACTGCTTCCACTGTTTCCCCATCTATTTCACTTCAGTGTAACTCATCAGATAGCCCATCAACCTGCAGACGCTGCCCCTAGGGGCTGCCAGACAATAATCAGTATGAAATCTGTATGGCAAAGGGAAAGGGTGGGCATTTGTTCCTTTCATTTAGTTCTGACTAAACGAGCAAGTACAGTGAAAACAGATCAAATAGAAATTCCTGGCATTCATCCCTGTTAATAAATACATCTATATTATGACTAAAGACACACAAAATAATCTCCTCTAACATATACAGCCTGTAGAAGATGGGGTGGTTCACACTGAAACAGATATAAAGCTACCTGGAATCTGATTCCTGTGGCATTTGATGGGTTATTGATTCTTGCCAGTAGCAGTAGTAGTGATGTTCAGAATTTTAAAAAATATACATTAACTATGATTTAATTCACTTGAGCCTTGCCTGGGAAGAGGTAGAGAGAGGCAGAAAGAAATCTGAGAGAGAGTCATATGTGATTGTGCCAATTTCATTAAAAAAAAAAAAAGTTTTCCAAGAGGCTCCTAACTACATTAAGTATTGTCAAGATTAGGGGGATTAGAACCATAGATGGACATAATGATTTTTATCTGCACCTCTGTTGTCAAAGGAATCTTATGAACAAACAGAAAGTAGACACTGAAGCTGGAATCAAAGGGCTTGGTGAGCCTGATGTGGTACAGAAAAGGCAAGGGTGACCCACCTTTCTACCTCCTAATCAGTTTGACCCATAAGACCTTAAGACTTTCCAGGAGGCACTGGACAAATATCTGTTCCATAAGGGTTCATAGAGCCAGCAGCAACTTTGGCCTTATCAACAACAGTTCCTTCATTGTACAGGTGAGAAATTGGGACCTAGAGAGATGAAAGCACATCATCCAACATTACAAGTAGTCCACAGGCCTGCCATGAGATTGGAGTACCCCCACCCGGATATGCCTTGTGGTGGGCAGAATTCTGAGATGACCTCCAATAACCCTCATCCTGTATCTTCTCTTTGAGTGTGGATAGAACCTATGAATATGATAGCACTCCTGTGATTATGTTACATTTTAATGCCAAAGGATGATTATCCTGGGTGGACCTGAGCTAATTAGATGAGCCCTTTAAAAAGTTGGTCTCTGGCTGGAAGTCTAGGAGATATGTGTTGACTTTTGTAGGAGAAAGCAAACATCTACTTTGAGGACTGCCTGAGGGTCACCATAGACAAGAAACTCAGGATCCAGGAGCACAGAGAGCTGTCTCTGGCCAATAGTTAACAGGAATATGGGAACCTCAGTCTTATAACTGTCAGGAAATAAATCCTGCTAGCAACAAGTAAGCTTAATAGAGGACTCCAAGCCCCAAGTGACAACCGAAGTCTCAGCTAATAACTTGATAACAGATTGGTAAGACATTGAAAAGAAAATCCAGCCATGTCATGCTCAGGACTTCTGACTTACAGAAATTCTAAGATGATAAATGAATAATGTTTTCAGCTTCTAAGGTTGTGATAATTTGCTATGCAGCCAAAAAGAAAAAACTACTATACTCCTCAAGAACTTATCTGGGTGGGTATGTTTTGATCAAGGAGCTAAAACTTTATCAAATCAACTTGAGTAGAACAGAAAATGGTTTCAGGTGAGGGATAGTTATAGTAAAGATGGAAACATTTCATAGACTCTGAGAATAAAACAACAACAACAACTAAACTCTGGTTCTTACAAAAGCTTTTTCAATGGAATTAGCCATGTCATCCACCCATCCTACTATGGACGGCATGTTCCAGCCATAGGAAATAGTCACAGTAGGAGTTCCCAGGTAGTTGAGTGGTAAAGAATCCACCTGCCAAGCAGCAGACGTGGGTTCAATCCCTGGGTTGGGACCATTCCCCTGGAGAAGGAAATGGCAATCCACTCTAGTATTCTTGCCTGCGAAATGCCCTGGACAGAGGAGTCTGGCCAGCTACAGTCCATGGGATCACAAAGAGTTGGACATGAATGAGTGATTAAACAACAGCAGCAGCTTCTATGCCACAGTGGTGATTAAATTTTGTCTTAGATGCCCAGGCTGCCTGACTGGCCACAGCTGCCTGTGAAACAGGAGGGAAAGGGGCAGGGCACAACCTTTACAAGACTGACATAACCCGAGGACAGGATATAAACTGATTGTAACCAAATAGATCCAAGATAGAAGATGAGTTGACTTCCACTAGACCCTGAATCTCAGTATATCAGCAAACTAAGTGATACACCCGTGGGCGCCATGACAATTCCAAGACCAACCATAAGGTCAAAAGGGGGGCAGTGGCTCTCTTTCTGAAAACTCTTCCCCCTCCCCAAAATAGCTGGAGTTCTCCTTCTACCCACGAGACCCACCCTGTGAAAACTGACAGCCCCATACCTGGTGCTGCTCTTACCTTCTAAGATGGCCCATACTCTGTATGTGGAGTGTGCACCCACTTCTTACCTGTCACTTGGTCTCTTACAAATCTTTCTGTGATGAGACATCGAAAACCTAAGCTTCATTAAGTCCTGAGACTAGGTGTGATCTCAGTTAAAAGACCATGGGTTCAAGCCATAATCTGAGTTACATGCTCTTACCTGGAGTGTTGAGGAAGAGTTTTGAGGAGGAGTTTGTGTGCTAAGTCGCCTCAGACATGTGCGACTTTGTGATCCTTTGGTCTGTAACCAACAAGGCTTCTCTGTCCATGGGACTCTCCAGGCAGGAATACTGGAGTGGGTTCCCATTCTCTTCTCCAGGGGATCTTCCTGACCCAGGAATCAAACCTGCATCTCTTACGTCTCCTGCATTGGCAGGCGGGTTCTTTACCACTAGTGCCCCCTGGGAAACCCTGAGGAGGAGTTTAGAGATTGATGTTTGGAATCATCAAGAAAGATGAACCAGGGTAAAATTACAGGCTATGATAGACTGAGCCAAGGCAAGGAATGGTTGACAGCCTATTTGCTAAATGCCATCTATCTGCTAACTCCATATCTGCCATTGTTCATGCTGTATCTTCAGCTTGAAACAGCTGCTCCTGAAGCTACCCTGCTACACCAAACTCCACTCATTATCCAAGGCTTCTCTAAGAAGCCAATCTCAATCTCTCTTTACACTCAGACATTCATAATTAAGAATTACCCTCTCCCTCCTCTTGGTCCTAGATTACTCTCTCCCTACCTCTATTTCAAGATTTAATCATCATGGGTTGAGGTGGGTGTGCTACAAAGATATTTGAAGTCCTAACCCCTACTGCCTCATAACGAGGCCTTTTCTGAAAATAAAGTCTTTGCTGATATAACTAGTTAAAATGGGGTCATACTGAAGCAGGGTCTTATAAGGACACCAATATGACTAGTGTCATATTGGTGTCCTTATATGAAGAGAAGAGACAGAGACACAGATATTCATATGGAAAGATGACCACATGAAGATAAAAGCAAAGATTACAATTATGCTGCTATAAACCAAAGAATGCCTGGGGTTATAGGAAGCTGAAAGAGGCAAGAGAAGATCTTCCCCTAGAGGCTTCCAAGGGAGAGTGAACCTGCTCACACCTTAATTTTGGATGCCCAGCCTCCAGAACATGAGAGAATAAATTTGTTTCTGCTACTTTGTTACAGTAGCCCTGGAAAACTAATGTAGATCCTGTATGGGTTTGGTCTTCCTCATTAAATTCTAAGCTCCCTGAGTGCTGTGTCCATGTTCTATTCATCTTTTTATCTTTCATGACAAATGTGCTCAGTAAGTTTTCGATAGATGGATAGATAAATAAGTGGATGGATGTATTTATTAACTCATTCATTCATTTGGCAAATATATTATGACTACCCACTATGTGTCAGACACAACTCCAGGCCCATGGGTATGTAGCAGAAAACAAAATGAAAATTTTAAAACCTGACCTCAAGACACATAAATGAATGAATTAAATATGGATATATGGATGGATGGATGGACTGATGGATAGATAGATGGATAATGAACAATTACCAAACAGAATTTTAGATCCTCTAACATGGGCAGGATTGATTCAGGCATAGAAATAACTAAATCTGCAAAATGAGTTTAATAAGTTCAGTTTCTAAAGTTAAAGTCATTGTTCTCAACTGGGGTGACTTTGCTACCCACCTCCACCTTAGGAATGTTTGGCAGTGTCTAAAGACATTTTGGTTGTCACATATAGGAGGGAGGATTACTAGCATCTCAGGAATAGAGGCCAGGACTGCTGCTAAGTATCCTTCAATGCACAGCGAACAGACCCCACAGCCAAGAATTAACTGCCCCCAAACGTAGCCTTGATGAAGCCTAGAAACCTTGTGTTAGAAGTGTCCATGGGATTCAGGGAAGATATAGGAAAGCAGGTGAATCTGTTGCATCTCCTGTCAGCTAAGCACTGTGCTGAGATATTTACTTATGGTGAAAAGTGAAAGTGAAGTCACTCAGTCGTGTCCAACTCTTTGTGACCCCCATGGACTGTAGCCTACCACGCTCCTCTGTCCATGGAATTTTCCAGGCAAGAGTACTGGAGTGGGTTGCCATTTCCTTCTCCAGGGGATCTTCCTGACCCAGGGATTGAACCCGGGTCTCCCGCACTGCGGGCAGATGCTTTACTGTCTGAGCCACCAGTACTTAATCCCATTTTCCTGCTGTTGTTCCTGCTCTTTTGTCTTTAAGTCGTGTCCAACTCTTCTGCAATCCGATGGACTGTAGCCCGCCAGGCTTTTTTGTCCGTGAGATTCTCCAGGCAAGAATACTGGAGTGGGTTGACATTTCCTTTTCCAGGGGATCTTCCTGATCCAGGGGCTAAAACTGCATCCCCTGTTTAGCAGGTGGATTCTTTGCCAGTGAGCCACCTGGGAAGCCCAATCCCACTTTACAGCTGGTGAAACCAAGGCTTGGAATTTAAATATTAATGACTTTCCCAAGACTGAACATTTAGTAAGTTGTAATACAATCATTAACCCAGGTCTCCTTCCCTCACATCACAGCTGCCTTATTCAGTGGAACTTCCTTGACTTGAAATTGTAACTGAAATTGAACCCTGGGGGTGAGATTATTTAATCTCAATCAGCAGATAAAATTGAGGCTCCTGGGAACACTGGAAAGGAAAGAAAAGTATGGGGAACTATTAAAAGGAGGAGTGGGAAGTCTGAAAAACTGGCTTTCCCCTAAAGCCATGATTCAGGATATAAGTACAAGTAATGAAAGGCAATTCTCTAATAATACAGGAGTTCCATAAACTAATGAGAATGACTGTGGAAGAGGAGAGATACTTGAAAGGAAGTCATGAGACTATAAAACCTACAGCAAATAGAAAAAGATAAACATAAGAATTAGCTGAGATGAGTGGCTATAAATGCAATTTATGTATTTGTCCATTCACCTGGTAGCTAGCAAGTGCCTACTTTGTGCCAGGCACTGTGAAAACACTGGATTATATATTGATGAACACATAAATGTGGTCCTTATTATCATGAAGCTCACAGTCTGGTGAAACATATCAAAAC
Organism: Cervus canadensis; assembly: GCF_019320065.1. Classification (NCBI taxonomy): domain Eukaryota; kingdom Metazoa; phylum Chordata; class Mammalia; order Artiodactyla; family Cervidae; genus Cervus; species Cervus canadensis. The sequence goes on along the minus strand of NC_057396.1, from coordinate 54,280,470 downwards.
ATTGTCCCATAATAGGGGTATGTGTGTGTAAATATACACATATTTCATCTCAATTAGATTTAGTGGCAGTCAGGAAAGCAAGAGGCTATTACACAACCTCAAGTTTCCATGTTTTCTTCAATTACGCATCCTCTGTCAGTCTCTCTACGTGCTTTCTTCAAGGATAACAGCATAATGATGGTAATAACCATCTTCTTGTGTTCCAAAAGACTGCTCAGCAGCTTCTGATGAGGCTTAAGGAGTTAGGGGAAAAAAGAGAACAGAGGACGGGGTTTGAAGTGGCACATTAGAGGAAATTATCTGGGAGGATTAAGCTCTTCAGAAACAGAAAGGCTCTTTCTAGAGTGACCTAGTTGAAATGATTTAAAATGTAACATAGTTGGCACTCTGACAATGTTATAACCCTAATTTTCTTGTTGTTGTTCCCATCCTCAAATTCCGCTCCCCCAGAGAGCTTCATAACATTCGGTTTTAAAACAAATGATTAAGGAAAATGATGGGTTATTTTGGGGAGAACCCTGATATATCTATGAAGCTGGCAAATTCTGATTTCAGAGTTCATTCATGCCCAACACATAGAAAGGCACCAGCTCCCTTCTAGGAGCTGTGTTCACTGAATATTTGCTGAATGAATGAAAGTTCTTTCTCTTCAGGAGCTTCTCCCATCCTTGCAATATACTCATTATCCTCCCACTCTTTGATGACTGCAGGGTCCTCTTGAGCTCCTGATACCAGTCATCCATTCACGTATTAATGAACACTTACACTGTGTCAGATATTACATTACCAAAAACTTCACGATAGAGGCATCATTATAGCCACTGCTGCTGTGGGCTTATTTAGCTGTGTCACCTAGGAAAACACTCTAGATGTGTAGATGTTCACTCTACACTGGGAAACATACATTTTTTACAATGTAATATATTTCAGCAAGAGATTCTTCCTACTAAAAGGAACAGATCTCTCCAACAAAAGAAATACAGCAAAGAATGCTTTTGGTCAAAAGAACACAGCCCATCGTTTTATCCCCACAGCCGCTACCCCACCCATGGACGGTTGCAGGAGAGAACAGAAACTGATGCAACCCAGAAATCTTGGGTTAGAGAGAGCATCTGAGCCATCCAACCAAGCTAATAAGGAAAGCAGGCACTTGAGCATTTTTCTCCATATAAAGGATAACACCAAAGCTGATGATACAGTACAATGATGACTGTATTCAAAGTGAATTTCTGTACAAGGCTAACATATTGCCAACTTGAGGAGCACCATTCTCTCATGTGCAACATTAATACCATGGACTCTTATGCAAGAGTTTAGCCTAGATCCATATGTAATGATAGCAGAAGAGGTCTATGATGTGGTATTGAGGATAGAGAGCAATCTGAAAAAGAACATATTCAATAATTCGTATTCAATAATATTAAACATATTCAATAAAAGAATATATGTGTATATTGCATACATTTATGGGCTTCCCTGGTGGCTCAGCTGGTCAAGAATCTACCTGCAGTGTGGGAGACCTGGGTTCGATCCTGGGTTGGGAAGATCCCCTGGAGAAGGGAATGGCTACCCACTCCAATATTCTGGCCTGGAGAATTCCATTGGCTGTATCGCAGAGTTGGACACGACTGAGCGATTTTCACCTTCACTTTCTTTCATATACATTTAGATATAGTTTAAAGGTAAAGTGAGTCGTAGTAAACATTTTAAGAGTTTACCTGAGCAAAAATCAGTTTGAATCAGGCAACATCCAATCTAGCAGATGAAAAGGAGCCCAGAGGAGCTGTACAAAACAAAAGACTTTGATAGAAGAGAGCAAGAACAAGGATTATACCAAAAATGCGGAAAAACGTTGAGTTTGCTGTTACAAAGTTACTTTCTTTATGTGGTGGGCAGAGGTCTAGCAGGCGTACTACTTAACTAGTGCTGATCAGGTGATTCCTGATTGACTGGTTTAAGATTCTATTTCTTAATCTATTCTATTAAGATTCTAGTCTACTCTCTCCTATTTCTGGAAGAGCCAAAACAAATTAAATCTTGGTTTGGTGACATGGGGATTAACATAAGTGATTTCATTTGGGACCTGTTGTTTTTAACGAGATGTACGTATATAGACAGGTTTCCCTGGTGGTTCAGCTTGTAAAGAATCCACCTGCACTGTGGGAGACCTGGGTTCAATCCCTGGGTTGGGAAGATCCACTGGAGAAGGGAAAGTCTACCCACTCCAGTATTCTGGCCTGGAAAATTCCATGGGCTGTATAGTTCTTGGGGTTGCAAAACATATACAGATAGAGATATAATTATTCAATCTCAGTTTTAAATCTTTTTGTGTACTTAATCACTCATTTTTTGTATTTTTAAAATTATTTCTAAAAAATATATATGTATTTTTTAGCTCTATCTACCTATCTACCTCTACCTGTCATTAAAATGTCAGGTCCAAGAAAGCAAGAACCTTGCCTCTTTCATTTACAGCAGTATCACCTGTGTCTGAACACAGTGTTTTGGGTTTTGTTTGTTATTGCTTAGTTGCTGAATTGTGTCTGACTCTTTGTGAGTCTATGAACTACTATATCTCACCAGGCTCCTCTGTCCATGGGATTTTCCAGGCAAGAATACTGGAGTGGGTTGTCATTTCCTTCTCCAGTGGACCAGTATATAGTAAATATATAATTTGAATAGTGATGTATTGAAGGAAAAAAATGAGTAGATTTGTAAATACAAAGAAAGAATTTTAGAAGAAAACTGTAGACACCTTGGGGCCAGGGAGTTTGGTAGATGAAAAGAAGGTATGAGGGAATTTATTTGCTTAATATTCTTTTATATTCTATGAATGTTCTACAATAAACTTGTATTTATAAAACTAAAAAATAGACAATGGTGTATTATAAAGATTTATATAATGAAATTTGATCAGTTTATACAAAGATTACAATTCAAGTTTTTACAGTTGAATTAAAAAGTCCTACAATATGAAAATATCACCCCTAACAAAACGTTATGTGAAGAAGAAGATTGGGTACACAAAACCTCTCAGAAAATTGGAAGGGAAGAACACAGACTATATTCAATCATCATCAATTAATAATTTTGTCATCTTTTAGAAATTCCCATGTTACACCTTCTAGTTAGGTGGCCCCTTCTGGATTACTATAGGGAAGCTTCTAAAAATGAAAGATGGTTAAACCATATGGAACTCTGTCTTTTAAAAGATTTCTGAGTATGCCACACACTGCATTAGATCCAAGAGTTACAAAGATACCTAAGGTTCCTTTCCTGCCTCCAAAAAAGAGCTTAAGTTTTGACAGGTAAGATAGGTAAGTGAATAGACATATTGCAATACAATGCACCAAAAACTGACCAAATTGTTCTTGGAGCAGAGGCTATATTGGTTTAAATCATGATTTGTTGTATTGTAATTTAGTGTCTTGAAGAAAGGATAGGAATTTGAGTGTTAAAGAGAGTGGGATAGTTCTTGGTGAGTAATCACAGTCCTTCATGCAGCAGCAACTAATTCTCTTGAACTTTTGATATACAGACATGGGCTGGGATTCTAATGTATATCTAGCAAGAAAGGAGAGTATTAAGAACTTATTTGACTTCCAGAAACCCTTCTTGTCTAGCTCCTATTAGTTAATGTGAAAAAATACATAGTAAAGGATAATGATTATCTTGCTGTTTACTTGCCTCAAGTTTAATACTTTAATTTTTGCTCAAAACTTTAGTCCTTTATTGTAAAATGATGGATAGGTCATACCTGAGATGGATAGGTAAAATGATGGAAGAATAAAGAGTATTTCTCAAACTGTATCACATGGAGAGGTGGACGTGCTGTTATTTAGAATAAGAGTTATCAATGGGCGGAGCATCTTACGAACACCTCCACCATTTCATGTTCTCACTATACAGACCTACTTGCAATTCTGCCAATGCTGAACATATTGGTTAGGGTTTTCACTCCCTTTCCCCCTTATAGCAAAACTCTGCTCAGAAATTATCTCCTCTCTGAAGACTTCCCCAACTCTCCAATAGAGTCTATCACTAGTCTCTTTCTTTATATTAATTCTGACCATTTTTTGTCTTCTCTAATAATCCCTAATTCACCATAATGCAGTTTCTTAGTTATATGACCTTTCTTTCCTACCACACAATCAGTTCCTGGAAGACAGAGATCACTGTGGATCTCTTACCTTTATATTTTCAGTACCTAGACACTTTGGGAAAATGGAGGTGCCTAGAACAGCAGAGAGGAATTAGACAACAGGGAGGAATTCTTGAGCAAGCATTGTAAGTTTAGAGATAATATTTGTGTAAACAACAAACCCCCAGTAATCTTTTCTCCACCCATACTGAATATTTCATTCTAGTAATCAGAGTTCCAAAGCACTAAGGCATTGTGTTTCAAACCTAATTACCAACCTCCCTCCTTCCAAAATTAAAAATTCAAACCTATTTCAACGGTTCCAGTTCCAGCGAATGGTTCCATGACCCAGAGTGTTGCCTGAACGAGAATATTAAGAATTGAAGGGGGTAGATATTGAATCTTTATTTACCCAGCTGCTTTTCACTCATTCCGATAATCCCGCCATGAGTTCATTTTAGAACCGTCCCCAGCCAACATTTAGCCCAAGTGCTCTGGGTGAGTGGTCTCTAGGGCAGGTGCACATAACCTGGTTTAGGCGGAATCGGGCTAGTTAACCCACTGGACTCAGTAATTGGTTCCAGGAAAACGAGCATGACCTAAGTCGGAAGAGCAGTGTGGAAGTCTGAGTTTTATGACTATTATTTGGCCTTTTGGAGAAGTGGAACTCTCCTACATAGGACTTAATGCTGGGACAACATTTAGCCTACTAACTACTGTTTTTTGTTATCACATGCAGACCCGTCTTGCCACAAATAGCTTGAGTGGTTGCATGACTTTTGCCTCTGCCTTCTACCCTCACATTGCCTCTCTCCAGCCCAGTCTCTCCCCAAAGTGATTTTTCTAAACTGCATTATATGGCCTGATCATATACTGCCTTCCTTAAAATTGTTCAGTATCTCCCCATTATTATGTGGTATAACTTCTAAAACTAATACCACATACAAGGTATACTGTGTATATATTTTTCAATTTTCTGTATATTAGGATATTTTGACTCCTGAAAAAAAAAATGCTGCTGGGGGAGAGACTGCCCTCCAGGGCTGGCCAATTCTTAGAGAGCAAGGATTCAGCCTGGGGCAGGCCTTCAGGATAAAAACACCCAATCCAGAACCTTACCTCTTCTGTCTGACCGATAAACCCCAGGAGACAATATTGCTTTGCCTTCATCATCCCAGAGTCAGGTTCCAGGCAACTAGATACCACTCCTCTCGTCCAAAGCCCTGTGAAATTTCCCAAACCAGGCAGTCCTGTGCTGTTCATGCTAGTTGTGTCTGATTCTCTGTGACTCCATGGATTGTAGCCCACCAGGTTCCCCTGTCTATCGGATTTCCCAGGCAAGAGTACTGGGTTGCCATTTCCTCTTCCAAGGAATCTTCCCAACCCAGGGATTGAATCTGTGTCTCCTGCATCGGCAGGTGGATTCCTTAGCAATGTGCCACCTGGGAAGCTCCAGATGCTGCTTCCCACACTCTATCTTGCCTTTCTGTGGAAACCCAACAAAGACTCTGGCCTCAGTTTTGCCTGGTCCCTGTCTTCTGCCTCCTGACCACCCTGGTGTTTTCCCATGTGGCCCTGCATGGCAGGCCATGTCTCCTGTCTCTAGGACTTGTGAGAATAATAAACTTGATTTTCCTGAATCTCTCATCTATTTCCTATTATGATAGCCCTTGACTGACCATTTCATTAAAAAAAAAAAAAATCAAACACAAGTTCCCTACTTACATCTCTAACTTTAATGCTGCTCTCCTCACTCATGCTCTTCTCTCTAGCTACACTGAACCACTAGCAGTCCCCTAAAAGAACAATGATCCCTCTCTTCCTGATTTTTGTCCAGACATTTCCCCAATTTTAGAATTATTTCCCTACTCCTTTTCCCTTTCCTATCCAATTTCACCTAGCTTCTCCTTCTTGTTCTTGAAAAGAGTTTCAAGAAGACATGAGTGCATCTGGAAGACTTTGCTACTGTACTACGCCCAAATCTGAGTGAGGCACTCTTCCTGGGTGGTACCTAACAACCTTGTATGTACATCTCTCCCAGCACTTATCACTGAATTATAACTGCCTGCCGTAATTTTTCTGTTTCCTCCATAGACAGCGAATACCAAGAAGGAAGGAACAGTTCCTTATTCCGTGTCACAGCCCCAGTATCTGATCCAGGGCTTGGCAGTACCCAATAAGCATCTGTTGACTGCATGATAAGCAGCGTAGTAACTTGAAAAAATATTCCATATAAAAGTTGATAAATATTTCCTCCTAAAGATGGGACTTAACCTTAGCTGCTGCCTCCCCCAGAGCTCAGAGCAGGTCTCGTTGCAGCCGAGGGAAAAAATAAGCAGGAACAGATGACGCAGCATATGGAGCTCCTTGCTCTTTTCCTGCGGCAAGAATTCACTTTCACATTCAGGTAGGCCCAGGCTGCCACGCAGGCTCTTCTGTGGCCTCCTCAGGGAGCCCAGGGAGGGGACAACTTGGCACTGAGTGAATGAAAGGAGTTCTGATGAAGCAGAGGGGATTTTTCCACCACATCACTAGTCCAGCCACCCTGCCAAAATGCCTGAATTTGTTGGGTGATGGGGAGGAGTAAGGGAGCCTGACAGACAAGCTCAAGTCACTGGTACAGCTTCCAGGAACGAAAGAGCTGCAGCTTTTCCCTGGCCACTCACCACAAGGAGGAGAGTGGGGGTGAGAAGGATGGGTCTTCTAGGAAGCTCATCTTATCCCTGATCTGGGCTACACAAGCCTTTCCGTGAAAGTCTCTTCAAAGAGTGTGCCCTTCGATGAGAGCCCACTCTATGCCCGCTGCCTCCAGTAAGCTTTCCCTAACTCTCCAGCCTATGGTACTCGCTCCGGCTCTGCTACCAACTACCACAACACCCACTGAGCATGCATCCATTGCACTGGTTCTAAGTACTGGCCACTTTGCCAAAAATAACTCTGGTTAAGTGGCTGTGTGATTTATTTAACTAAGGAAGCAGGTCCTGACTTACCTCCCCAACTGAATTAAAGGTTCAGTGGCCACACTGTGTACTTCTTTATATGTCTTTTACATGTTTATGGCATTGAGCACAGGGCTAAGTTTGAGATATCAGGAATCACTCAACAGATAAATGAATAAGTCAGACCTGAGTCTGATTTATTCACTCACCAAAAGGCTCACTATAGCAGAATCTACCAAATGGACACAGTCAAGGCTTCCTACAGGAATCAGCTTCTGGTGACCCGAGAACATCGGCATATCAGTGGCAGATCTTCACTTTACCTTCAACCAATGACATCTGATAGACTGGATCAGGTGCTGGAAAATATGAGCTTCTCCCTGGATCCTGTGTCATATGCCACCCACCTATGACCTCTTATGTCGACAATTCATCATCCGAAGTGCTATCCTCAGAATGCCTGGGGTTAAGGCTAAGTACTACTACTGCTAGTTCCTGCCTGGTTGAATGAGATCAAGAGGTAGGTTATTTATGTCATAGTGAGATTTCTGTTTTTTTGCAGAGAAAGAATATGGTCTCAGTTCTTTGAGTGGGCCCTACTGTCCCATGATATGGGACTTGATACATGATACATAAAGTTCCTACCTTGATATATGATATTTAAAGTTCAAAGGAAGATGCTCTAAATCCTGAGGGCTTCAAGGATGATCAAGATATTGGTCTCCACTCTCAGAGAGATTCCAGTCTAGAACTTGTGCTTAGTAACGGGTAACTTGACCAGATAATGGAAGTTCAGAAAAGGAAGCAATTAAAGGGAAAGGGGCTAGAGTTACACCCCCAGGGGATCCTTGGGATTCAGCAAGTGAGAGAGGTCAGCTAGTGAGAGGTCATTCTAGGCCAAGAAAACTGAGAAAGCCCAGGGTGTAAAAGCAGGAATGTGTCTGACTTTTCAAGGAATAATGTGAAAGCCAATCATTGGCAAAATAGCTACGTAAATGGGTGGTTATTCCTGTAGCAAAATTTTACTATAGGAATCTCTGACAAAACATGCACCTATTTACTATAGTTGTTTTAGAGAGTTGTTGAAAATCTGCACTCCATCTTTTAGGTTTTTGCATCATGAAATGCATGTTAAGATACTACATTCAGTGCTGAGTGCTGGAACAGTGCTTCTTGATCTTTAATACAGACATGAGTCATCTGGGAATCATGTCAACATGAAAATTCTGCCACATGGTATCAGGAGATGATCCTGAAGTCCTACATCTCTAACTAGCCTCTAGATGACATGATGCTCCTGGTTCATGGGCCACACTTTGAACAGCAAAGTACCAGAGAATCTTCCACTTGGTTGATGCAACTCCTATTTATTATCACAGATTTATTACTAAGCATATTAGATGATATAATCTTTGGGGGAAAAGATGACATTTTGTAAAATGTGTACAATGATAACTACAAAATCAACTCTTTAAACAGGTGTCCAATAATAACTGTATTTTCAACATGTTGGATGGTTATTCATCATCAAATATAGAGTTCAACTTAGAAATGAAGGATTTTTATAACCGGGTCAGCAAACTTCCACCATGGACCAAATCCAGGCCTTCATCTGTCTTGTTTATTAATAAAGTTTTGCTGGAATACATGGCTACTTTTATGTTATAATATTGGAGTTAACTGGCTGCTACAGAGACCATATGGCCCTCAAAGCCTAAAATATTTACTATCTGGCCCTTTAGAGGTAAAGTTTGCTGACCCCTGTCCTTTAAGATGGAGGCCATGAATTCTAAGCATCTCACTGGCTATGAACTTAGACACCTAAGCTGTCCTTTAACCTTACTCCTCTGAAATCCAAATGTCTTTCTCAGACAATGCTTTGAATGGGCACAAAGGCCTCCTCAATTCTCTTGGCAGAAGAAGGATTAGACTTGCCCAGGAAACCCCCATATCATGTGGCAGGTGGGATAGATCTTGGGAGGCCTGAACCTGGAGGGCTCCTGTGACACTCTCAGCAAAAATGCAAAACCCTTGTAACATATTTATTTCCTTGGTATCAAGTACAAGCTAATGCATGCTGGTTCACTCCTGGCATGTTGGTTCAGGAGGAAATGCAAGCTGAGGCAACTTTATTCTGTGGGTTTGTGATTACTCTTTCCTATCCTGGAACCCAGATCAGACTTTGTAGTCTGGCCCACCTCACTTGACAAAAAAAAAAAAAAAAAAAACTCCTGAGATTCATTGTTTCATCTAAGAGAGTATTCCAAACTTGGCATAGAATTGTGAGAGCTTTAAAAACACGGGAAGCAAACCCCTGCCCAAATACCAGGGAAATGTGTATGGTCCCAGAAAACAGACATTTGTCTGGGCTAACCCGTGGTACTGGCCTAGACTGGTGGCTGGTAGAGATCAAAAGAAAATGAGAAAGTATGTATGTTAAGGAGGGATGGGGGCAAAAATAAGATTCCTCTGAGTTGGATACAGGGGAAGACAGAGGACTCCCAAGAGTTAAACTGTAAAATCAACAGAAAATGAATCAGAGAAAAATATGAGAAGTCACATTAAAGATTCAGAAGAGTTTTCCCAGGCATGTAAGGCTTGACATTAACACAGAGGAAATTATTAACACATTTAAAGGGAAAAATATGTTTGGAAACAGAGGGGCTGTGTAGCAACAGAAGCAGAGGCGAGACATGGTCTGGGAATTAATATTGGCGATACCCATCTTTGCCCCAACCAGAGAAGAGGATGCTTACCTCATCTCTTTGGGGGATTTTTTACTTCCTTTCTCCTTCCCTCTCCCCTCATTCTGCCTTCCCTTTCTCCCTCTCCTTTCCCTTTCTCCTTTCCACAAACATGTGTGAACTACAAATACTCTCTATCAATCAGTCCCCATACTTTGGAGATTGAGAATATAATGTTAAACTACTTGTAGTCTCTGCTCCCAGAAAACTTAGATGTCTAGTGGTAGACACTGGCATTAATAAAATAATAGTACATGTAAATATAGAATTTTTATATCTAATACATGTTATAAATGTTACAAAGCCATAGACAAAGCACAACCCTACCTCAGGGCCTTTATACTTTCTGTTCCTTCTATTTGGGGCCATTCTTGGCCAAATATCCTTAAAACTCTCCTCTCACTCCCTTCAAGTCTGCTCAAACATCACTGTATCAGTGAAAACTGCCCTAATAATCCTGTTATAAAGCAGCAATTTCCTTCTCCCCCGGCTTCCTTAATGCCACTCATGGGCTTCTCAAGTGTCCAGTGGTTAAGAATCCCCTTGCCAATGTAAGGACTCGGATTTGATCCCTGATCCAGGAAGACTCCACGTGTCATTGGGCAAATAAGTCTCTGCACCACAATGACTGAGCCCCCATTCTAGCACCCAGGAGCTGCAACTACCGATGCCTTTGTGTTCTAGAGCCCCAGCTCCACAGCAAGATAAGCCACTGCAAGAGAAGGCTGCACATGGCAACTAGAGAGTAGCCTTCACTCAATACTTGGGCAAATAGAGAAAGCCTGTGCACAGCCATGAAGACCCAGCACAGACAAAAATGAATACATTTTTTAAATGCCACATATGTTTTCTCAGAAAAACATTTATTCTGCTTTATTGACTACACCAAAGCCTTCGACTGTGTGGATCACAATAAACTGTGGAAAATTCTGAAAGAAATGGGAATACCAGACCACCTGACCTGAGTCTTGAGAAACCTGTATGCAGGTCAGGAAGCAACAGTTAGAACTGGACATGGAACAACTGACTGGTTCCAAATAGGAAAAGGAGTACGCCAAGGCTGTATATTGTCACTCTGCTTATTTAACTTATATGCAGAGTACATCATGAGAAATGCTGAGCTGGAGGAAGCACAAGCTGGAATCAAGATTGCTGGGAGAAGTATCAATAACCTCAGATATGCAGATGACCCCACCCTTATGGCAGAAAGTGAAGAAGAACTAAAGAGCCTCTTGATGAAAGTGAAAGAGGAGAGTCAAAAAGTTGGCTTAAAGCTCAACATTCAGAAAACTAAGATCATGGCATCCGGTTCCATCACTTCATGGCAAATAGATGGAGAAACAGTGTCAGACTTTATTTTGGGGTGCTCCAAAATCACTGCACCCATGAAATTAAAAGACACTTACTCCTTGGAAGGAAAGTTATGACCAACCTAGACAGCATATTAAAAAGCAGAGACATTACTTTGCCAACAAAGGTCCATCTGGTCAAAGCTATGGTTTTTCCAGTAGTCATGCATGGATGTGAGAGTTGGACTATAAAGAAAGCTGAGGGCTGAAGATTTGATGCTTTTGAACTGTGGTGTTGGAGAAGACTCTCAAGAGTCCCTTGGACTACAAGAAGATCCAATCAATCCATCCTAAAGAAAATCAGTCCTGGGTGTTCATTGGAAGGACTGATGTTGAAGCTGAAACTCCAATACTTTGGCCACCTGATGTGAAGAGTTGACTCATTTGAAAAGACCCTGATGCTGGGAAAGATTGAAGGTGAGAAGAGAAGGGGATGAAAGAGTATGAGATGGTTGAATGGCATCACTGACTCAACGGACAGGAGTTTGAGTAAACTCCAGGAGTTGGTGATGGACAAGGAGGCCTGGCACGCAGCAGTCCATGGGGTCACAAACAGTCAGACACAACTGAGCAACTGAACTGAACTGATGTTTTCTCTATTATACTTATTACTTTTAGATATTGTTCTTCAGTTGCTAAGTCAAGTCCGACTCTTTGTAACCCATGGACTGCAGTACACCATTCTTCCCTGTCCTTCACTGTCTCCTGGAGCTTGCTCAGATTCATGTCCATTGAGTCAGTGATGCCATCCAACCATCTCATCCTCTGCTGCCCCCTTTTCCTTTTGCCATCAATCTTTCCCAGCATCAGGGTCTTTTCCAATGAGTTGACTCTTTGTATCAGGTGGCCAGTGTACTGGAGTTTCAGCAATAGTCCTTCCAATGATATATAGAAATGAATATATATGTATGCATGTGAATACATATGTGTGCAGTACATGTGGAATGGTCTGTTTTTTCTTGGTTGCTACTCCTAGTATATGTCTCTCTCTAAAGACTTCAGGACACAGACTTTGCTTTGTTCACTGCTCTGCTATATCCCAAGTACTCGTACGAGGCACTGTCTATGGAATTCTCCAGGCAAGAATACTGGAGTGATTAGCCATTCCCTTCTCCAGAGTATCTTCCTGACCAAGGGATTGAACCTTGGTCTCCTGAATTGTAGACAAATTCTTTACCACCTGAGCCACCAGGGAAACCCTTTCGAGGCACTAAGATAGGATTATTAGAAAGTGAATTAAACTACAGATGATCAGAAAGCGTGTATTACACACATTTTTTAAAGAGTAGTAGGAGTTAACTAGGATAAGGACGAGAAGAGCTGGTAAAAAAGTCTTTGTAGAATAAAAGCAAACTAAGAGGCTAGAGTGAAGCTGAGGAAAAGTCATGTCAGATTTTATGGAACAGGTTATTTTTTCCCCCTTTATTCCAAGAGCACTTTGAAATCACTGAAGGTTTTAAGCCAAGAGAGGTATGTTCAGATTTGAATTTTTAACACGGTACCCCAGCTACCCATTGGACAGTGGCTCAGAGTTATCAGCAAGATGCCATAAAGCATTTGAGTCACATCCCCTGTGATTCCCTGCTCACCAAACCCTTTTCTGATTAGAATTTGGCTTTCCAGAATTTGACTAAGAGACCATGACATGCATTTTCTAATGTACAGGAGAGATGTGCATCATTATAAAGTAAGAGATGAATATTCTGTGTTATCTGTCAGTCTCTTTGAGCTCAGGTTCTGTGAGAGCCTCTTGAGAGATGAATCCTGCCTCCTTGAGCTGACAAACCAGGTTTCTAAAGCAACAGAGCTGAGGGTCAGGCCTTGACCTCAGCTGCTTGGCCAAGATAAATGTTCACCTTGCAGCCCCTTGGCTTATTAAATCCCCACCTCCAACCCCACTCTCCCCACTCTGCTATGGGCCGTTACGTAGAAAATCACTATTTAATTCTGAACCAGGCCCGAGGACTTAAACAAAACTCTGGGCCAGTGTAAAACTCAGCTCACCTGGAGGTTGACTCTCAAAGAATGAGGAGCTGTCTTGAAGGAAAAGTGGCTCAACAACTCTGGGTGTTCTTGAGGAACCCCAAAGGAGCACCCAGCAAGATCATTATTGTGGGTGATGACAAAAAGTAACACATAAGGCATTTGTGTGAAAGCGAATTAAATTAGCTACTCTGAGGTTCTGCTGAGCTTATTTGGAAAGAAATTTGCACGCTGAAAATGTGAAATGTAAACATTGAACTAGCCACACTCATGTAAGCACTAAAGGGCCTTCTGAACAACGAGGGGCTAATGAGAGTTCTGAAAAGTAACCAGTGTCTTCTCGCAATGCAGCCCCATTTCCACTGGGTTCTTCCTGCCACAACATCTAGAGAGAACAACCACTTACGTTTTCCAAGATATTCCAACATCCACTCCAAGTATGGCCTTGATATCAAAGTTCTCCAGGTCAGCAGGACAACCCCCGGGTCTGTGACATCAAAAAAAACAAGGCAACCTGAGTGAATTCTTTCTACATGGCATCTGGGACACCCATGTCTGGTTTGTTTGTTTTTTTCTTCCTTCTAATTACCCAAGAAAAAAGCCACTCCTTCCAAGACTGAGCATTAATAAAGACATGGATTTTACCTCCAGCTTTGCTACTGGCTGGCTATAGGACCTTGAAAAAAAGATCTATAGTATATGATACTCGTTTGTTTATCCACAACAGCCTTTGATTCTTTACACAATGCCAGGCCCCACGCGATGTTCTTAGGAAATAAAGATGAATGAGAGAAATCCGTTCCCCCAAAGTTGCTCCAAGTTCCTTCAGGGAGATGGGCAAGGAAAGCAAATGTAACAACAGCAGCACAATAGGCTCTATACAGAAGTCTGTCCAGGGTATTAAATGGGCTCAGAGGCCAGTGCAGCTCTGCCTGCGGGAGGCTGGGAATGCTTCCAAGAGGCAGCAGCAGCTGAACTGAGATTTGAAAGAAGAGTTAGAGTTCATCAGGGCAGTAGGGTGGGCCTTAGGGAACAGAGGATATTCCCAGCAAAAGGCGCAGCGTGAACAATGGTGTTGGGGTAAGAAAACAAGAGTTGAGAGATGCTGCAAATCTTAAATCTTCAAAAGACCACAGGTAGGGTGAGTTGTACAGGGTGAAGATGAACTAAAGCTAGCAGAAAGAACACTGTACCTTACAGTGAGGCCTCCAGCTGAGTCCCCAAGGGACTCACTCCACCTGTGCATACTGACAACCCTTTCTGCCAGCCCCTATTACGCCTGGGTGCTTTCTCTGTTCTCAAGGGCAGTTTCTGCCTGTGCATGGAGCAGACTGAAGTACTGAGGTGTTAAAGCCACAGGCACAGATACCACCAATGATGATGGTAACTGGCTGATAAGTGCCCAACAAGCTCGGCCTTTGAGACAGCTTTGAGACAGTGCCCAGTGGCCCATATTAAGCACACATATTACTCCCTCCCTCCCCTGTTTCACTTTCCCTCTTGCCTAACATTGTTCCTTGGGATCTTTGGCTAATGTTGGGTTTCCCTCAATGTTTTCAGTGCAAGTGATTGATTTGTGATATCCGCAACACGTGTGCAAGCTAAGTCGCTTCAGTTGTGTCTGACTCTCTGCGACCCTATAGAATGTAGCCTGCCAGGATCCTCTATGGGATTCTCCAGGCAAGAATACTGGAATGGATTCCCATGCCCTCCTCCAGGGGATCTTCCCGACCCAGGGGTCAAACCCGCATCTCTTCTGTCTCCCGCATCGGCAGGCGTGTTCTTTACCACTAGCGCCACGGTGTGTGTAGCATAGCAATTACTTAGGCATTCACTTCTTGATGTTGGGGATGGAATACAGGTGCAATAGCTCTAGTTCTTTAAGGACACAGAGGCAATATGAATGATAAAGATGGCCTGTTTTATTGGCAAGTTTCAGAGAACTCGAAAGAACAAATGATAGATCAGCCAACTGTCTACTTAGGGCATGATGTGAAAGGCAGAGGGTCTCCATGGCAGCGTTGAAAAAGGCTTAATTTTTTGCAGGTGCAAGGCAGACTGCTGAAGATCAGGTGCAAGACTTGATTTGTAAGAATGATAGAGTTATAAAGGAAACCGAATTTATAGCTCTGCAAGTGTTAGGGCCCCCAGGGAAGGAGTGGAACCCTGAGAACAGGAATGTGGGAATTTGGGTGTATCTCCTTGAGAACACCCAAATCTCAGATCCCCTTTGGGTCTGTTGGGTGGCAGGAGAAGCCACTTTTCCATGGACAGAGGGGGTTTTCCATCACCTAGAGACCATGCAAAGCCCCGAGTTGAGATAGACTCATTACAAGGTGATCTCCTCAGGATCTGACTCGCCTCCCTTCATTGTCTTGAGAAGAGCTTTAAGTATTGGACTAAGTAGAAAATTTATTATTGGATTATTTGTGCCTTTTTCTGTACACAGTTGTGTGCATGCTCAGCCATGTCTGACTCTGGCTCCTCTGTCCATGAGATTTCCCAGGCAAGAATACACTGGAGTGGGTGGCCATTTCCTTCTCCAGAGGATCTTCCCAACACAGGGATTGAGTCCACGTCCCCTGTATTGTCAGTCAGTTCTTTACCACCGCACCATCTGCCACCTGGGAAGACCTGTATCAGTTACAGGAATTCTTTTTTTTAAAAGTATTTTGTGTGGACTTACTGGATTTTTCAAATTACTTATTTATTTATTTTTAGCCATGCTGGGTCTTCATTGCTACGAGGGCTTTCCTCTAGTTGCGGTTCATGGGCTTCTCATTACAGTGGCTTCTCTTGTTTCAGAGCATGGGCTCTAGATAGTTCAGGCTTCAGCAGTTGTGGTATGTGGGCTCTGGAGTTGTGGCTTCTAGGCTCTAGAGCACAGGTTCAATAGTTGTGGCAGACAAGCTTAGGTGCTTCATGGCATCTGGGATCTTCCCAGACCAGGGATAGAACGAGCGTCTCCTGTGTGGGCAGGGGGATTCTTTACCACTGAGCCACCAAGGAAGCCTGGATTTACTGAATTTTAAAATCAATTTTATTATAAAGATTTACGCCCTGTGTTTTATTTACTTAATGATGGTAAAACAGAGATAAAGACAACCTTAATGAGTTCATTTTTCAAATAAGATAGTATAATAATGTCAAAATATATAGAACATTTTGATCATTACTGGAAATTTCATTGGACAGCCCTGTCCTATAGATATGTAGAATCTATAATATCAAGTCTCAGCATGGCCCATGCAAATATTTATGGGAATGGGAAATAAGACCAAAAGAGCAAAATAGCATTTACTTGGAATTTTGGGTTATTACTAATAGACTGTAAATGTTCCAGAGGCAAGGTGAGTGGGCAGCCAGTGAAGATGCTGCTTGACTTACACAACAAAAAAATACAAAAACAAGGATATAGTTCTCAAAACTTACTCTTAACTCTCAAACCATCAAAAATGGGCAAAAGATTTGGACAGATATGTTGTCAGTGAAGATGGATGGATGACAAATAAACACATGAAAAGAGAATCAGCATTGTTAGTCACTAGAAAATGGAAGTTAAAATGAGGTACCACCATACACTTATTAAAATAGCTAAAATTAAAAATACTGACCATACCAAGAGTTGGAGAGGATATGAAGGAACTGGGACTCATGGAACAATTGCTTGAAAATTTAAACATACTCCTATGCTTCTTAAAAATTTAAACATACCCCTATTGTGCCTTTGAATTGTGTTGCTGAAGACTCTTGAGAGTCCCTTAAGGAGATGTCAATCCTAAAGGAAATCAACCCTGAATATTCATTGGAAGAACTGATACTGAAGCTGAAACTCCAATACTTTGGCCACCTGATGCAATGAGCCAACTCACTGGAAAAGACCCTGATGCTGGGAAAGATTGAAGGGAGGGAGAAAAGGGGGCAACAGAGGATTAGATGATTGGCTGGCATCACGGATTGAATGGACATGAGCTTGAGCAAACTCTGTGAGAAAGTGAAGGACAGGGAAGCCTGGAGTACTGTAATCCATGGGATCGCAAAGAGTATGACATGACTTAGTGACTGAACAACAACAACTATTATGCCTTCTAGATATTTTACCCAGATGAAAAGAAAGCATATGTTCATCCAAAGACTTGTACATTAATTTTTAGAGCAGCTTTTCCTATGATTGTCCCAAACTGGAAAAGCCTAAATGTCTATCAACCTGTGAATGAATAAACACATTCTTGCAAGGAAATATTACTCGGTGATAAAAAAAGGAATGAACCATGGATACACAAAACAATGTAAATGAATTTTAAGATAAGCACATTTAATAAATGAAATGTGGTTATTTCTCTCCTGAAAGAGTAGGCTTGCTTTCTCTTGCTATAAAAGCACTAAATTCCCAAGCTTAGTGTTCCTCAATTATGTTGCAAACCCACCATATACAGCATCTGTCTAGGTTTCCCCATATTGGTCCTGTGGGATTTGAGCAGTGATAGTGGCAGGGATAGGGGCTGTGCGTGGACCTGACAGCATGATGACCCACTCACTAAGGCTGATATAATTATCCTCATTGCTGAACATTCAACCCATCAGTATCAGACACCAACATCAAGCCCGTGCTCTAGAACCATCCCTCAAAAGGATCAATCATTTGTCGGTAAACTAATTATACCAGATTCTACTCTAGAAAAGGCAATGATTCATCCTGAACAAAATTGATACATATTCTGGGTAAGCATTTTCCTTTCCTTCTTGTAGCATCTTTAGCCAGTATCAATATTTGGTAACCCCCAGAACATTTATTTTACTGACATGTGCACCCATATAACATCAATTCAGATTTCCCAGGTGATGCTAGTGGTAGAGAACCTGCCTGCCAATGCAGGAGACCTAAGAGACACAGGTTCAATCCCTGAGTCAGTAAGATCCCTTGGAGGAGGGCATAGTAACCCACTCCAGTATTCTTGCCTGGAGAATCCCATGGACGGAGGAGCTTGGTGGGCTACAGTCCATAGGGTCACACAGAGTTGGACACAACTGAAGTGATTTAGCACACAGACACACATGCATGCACACGCACGCATGAACACATGAAAGACTCACTTTAAGACAAAGGAAATGTGGAAATGGGTGTATGTCAATGAGATCAACATTTATTATCATATATTGCAGCATCTGGAAGCTACTGGCCAGACAGAATGTTGCAAAAGCCTCTGAAGATATACCTAAAGCTCCAGGGTTGGGGTGAACTCTAGAACATGGTGTTATTCTTCAGGGTGAAGTATATATTTGGAACCAAAGGCCACTATCTGGTGCTGTGTTTCTAACAGGTAGAACACAAAAATCCAAGAACTTGGGGGTGGGAATGGGCTCTGGGTATAACTTCTTCCAGGGACCTAGTAGGTGAACTTATGCTTCCCATTTCTACAATTTTAGGTTCTGCAGCTTTCCAGGGTGAGGAATACTTATACCAGTGGACACAGTAAAATTCTAACTCTAAAATTGCAGCTGATGCCTGGTCATTTGGGGCTCTTTATTGGCAGGGACAATTGGCAATTTCTGTATGGTCAGTGGTAATTAACCTTAGCTATCAAGAGAATATAAGATTACTGCTACATCATTGGGGTAGTAAAAAGTAGGTATGGAACTCAGAGGATTCACTGAGGCAACTCTTGTTACTTCCAGACTGTTGATAAACATAGAATTATCAATTTCAGCAACCACAGCCTGACAAGGGTCCAGTAATAAGTAACATGAACCCTTCAGGAATGAAGGTCTGGGTCACCCTATAAAGCAAGCAACCTAGATAAGCAGACGTGTTGGCTGAGAATGGAAGAAATATATATATTCAACAGATCAATATCTCAGTTTCCTGGCCCCTCAAACATAGCAAATCAGAAACAACTCCAGCTGGCCCCTATAGGATTGAGCATCAATGGTCCACAGCAGTAAACATCTCGTTAGCCAATCTTATAGTCTCAATCTTTTTTTGTTTGTTTTACTTCCTACAGGGTGATGGATATGAAAGGTTTTATGAAGGATATTGAACTGGATAATTTCTACATTCACTTCCAAGACTTAACCTCTTCAGGATTTTTTCCTTCATGAGTTCCATATCAAATTGAACACATCTTCAGTTCACCTGCTTTCTCAACACTAACAGTATGGATTACTTTAACACAGACTTGTTTTGCTTTCCTGTTGTCTTGTAAATACCTGTCTGGTCTCCCAAACTAGACACCTTCTCAAACCATATCATCTGAAGTGGTGAGTTTCCAAGTATTTTATCCTCAGAGTAGTAATAATAACTTCACCCAAGTATTCACAAAAATCCTGTGAAGTAGATTCTATTATTATTTTTCCTATTCTGCAGAAGTGTGAACTAAGACTCAGGGATAGTAAGTCATTTCCCCAAGGGCACTCAGCTGGTAAGTGGAAGCGTCAGACTTTGAACTCAGGTGTTCTGTCTTCTTAACCATTTATCCTCTACTGCCTCTCAAGGGCTATTTTTAATCTTGTTTTCCCTTCACAAAAACCTTGCTTTGAAACATTTGTCTGTATAAATTAATTAGCTATGAATTACCCAGTTTTATTAGATGATAATGAATTTGCTTTTATTTTTTTTATTTTAACCAAAGATATCAAAATTTCTAACCATTAGGTTGAGCCAACCTGTGTGATGACTAGACTATAACCTTTATAAGGGGATGAATGAAAAAGCTTCCTTATATAATTCCAGCGAAGACAAAATACATTGATGTTTAAGTTAGACTGCAGCTTGGAGGTAGATAGCTTTGTATTAGGCTATTCCAAAATCAAATAATAAAATCAAACTCAAGAAGCCACGTTATCCCCTTGTGGACTCTAAATGGTCCGAAGTTTCAAAATGGTAACTCCTCATCCACTGGGCAATTTTGTTTTGGGGATTTTGGGTGCTGTTTTGTGTTTTTAATCTTTCATTCTATAGGAGAGCCTTGAGTCTCTGCAAAGAGGAATATTTGGGACACAATGGTAAATAATGGAGCACTCAATCTCATTTGGATTACTCCTAATACAACCAACTTCTCTGATTTTCCATTTGTTCCCATATGCCACAGACATAATGATCACTTAAAAATATAAATCAGTCCCCATCATTCCACTATATAAAACCCTCATGGAATTCCTATTATACTTAAAATTAAATCTAAATTTCTTACCATAGCCAAAAGACTGAGACAAGCTTTTCAAGAAAATTACTAAATGATTCTATTTCCCTTGGAAAATGGGATAAACCCCAGAAAATTCATGACATTTAGAGGCTCTTCCTATCAAAAGGATTCATTCACCATTCAATCACCCAATGCTTTCTTACACAGAACTTTCAATGGGGCCCTTAGTGCTTCACACTTGAATATGGATTGACAGAGATTAACAGGCATTTTAAGAAATCTTCTAACATGAAGGAAAAAATTCAGGCAAACAAACAGGAGAAAACCAACCAATCTATATTTAATATCTTCCCAATTAAGAAAAGATTTTGAAGAATTTGCCTTCAGTGAACAAGGAGAGGATGCCATGAATAAAGGGATAAGTAGGAAGAAGAGTGCACTCTGGGAGATTAAAAGTATCTAAAATAAAACATCCAATAGGAGTCAAGAAAATCTCCAAGGAAGCACACAAAACAATAAAGAGAAAATAGGATACACAATGGAATACTACTCAGCCATTAAAAAAAAATGAAATAATGCCATTTGCAGCTACATGGATGAAACTGGAGGTTATCCTAAGTGAAGTAAGTCAGACAGAGAAAGACAAATACCATATGAAATCACTTATATGTAGAGCCTTAAAAATAATACAAATGAACTTATTTACAAAACAGAAAGACTCACAGAATTAGAGAATGAATTTATGGTTACCGGGGGGAAAAGGGAGGGAGAGAGAGCTTGGGAATTTGGGATTGACATGTACACACTGTTGTTTTAAAAATGGATAACCAACAAGGACCTACTGTATAGCACAGGGAACTCTGCTTAATATTCTGTTTAAAAAAAATAAGAAAGGAGACAAAATAAACAAGAAACGAATAGTAGAAGTTCAATACAAGAAATTCAGTATCTCACTGGTGTGGGTACTAGGGAGATCTGAAAAATGGAGAAACAATGAAATTATTAGAGAAGAGATATAAGAAAAATTCTCAGAATGAAAAATATGAATCTTCAGAAAGAAAGGGAAGTCATGAGAAAAATCTTTACTGTAAGACAGGCAGTTAATAAAGTCTAAAGTTAACAAGAAGTAGCAGTATAAACATGTTATTTAAAAATTTGGAGGTAAATACAAAATAAACAGATATTAGAGTTGAAATGAATCCCTGTGAGAAGTAGACCTGGATGTTAGGAAAGAGTAGACAAAAGTGGGGAGCAAGGGGATTGCTGGTTTATATAAATAAATACATGTGCATATTTTAAGACACCGAAGAGAGACATCTTTGACTATGAATGTGTATTATGTGTGTCTGTATGTATATGTATATTACTTTGATTAAAAATAAAATAAAGATACCATAAATGATTTTTTGAGACATTTTTTCCAAGGTTTGGGTTTCCTAGCTACCCTCTCCTAGGCCTATTGACTTTTTTGGTAGCCAAACCTTTTGGGAAGGTTTCCATTATGGTATTCCTTTGGAACTGACATGACTAGCATATAATTTGGGGTGTCTTCCTAACATGGTTCTTACAGAAGTGATCTAAGGACCATGCTTTGAGAAACTGATCTATTCCAGAGGACTCCCTGCCTCTGCAAGCATTAAAGCTCAGTAGGAGTACAGTCAGGCAATCTAAGGCAAAACAACAACAACAGAAATAAAAAACACAGCTAAATGTGACTTTCACTGGTTTCTTTGCCCCCTATCTTCCCTGGGAGCTTTGTGGAATTAACTGTGATTATGGGAAGTGACTGGTTGAGTGTTTGGGCCCCTAGGTACCACCATTTCTTCTATTTATCACCTGGAAGATATGACTCAGTATCCAATACAGCAGCTTCCCCAGCTAATAACTTAGAAGGCACCCAAGAAATGCTTCCGGAAAGGCGGAAAGAAAGCAAAGGGACATGGGGGTGGAAAGGAGTGACACAGGGGAGGCCAGCACCTTTTCTATATCTGAGAGGCTGGGAAATTAACAACAACCTGCCTGTGGAGGTTGGGTGTGCACATAGAAAACAGTCTGATGGTTTTGACGTTGATAAAAGACTCTTGATCTGTAGTTCTTGAGCATCTAAGTGAGTGTCCAGCACAAGATGTAGAGGAAAACAAACATAAACAGTGACTAATGCCCACGAGTGCTTTAAATTCTCTTCTGGAAAACAAAGTTGACAAATGTGAAACAGACAGCAAACAATTTTGTAGCTACTATACAACATCATACAGGCAGTGAGTGCAAAAGGAATTGGGTATCAAAATACCAGAAATTCATGGAGTAAATCTTCAGAAAGAATTAGACAAGTAATAACACACGTATGCAACCTATTGATGTGCAGGAAACTCGGGAAAGCACAGAGAAGAGCCAGTGCAAAGAAGGCTTCAGCTGGGAGGGAATCTGGTCTAGCTGAAAATACATGGTTTTGGAGCCCAAGCACATAAATGTGTCACAAGGGTTCTGCACTCTTGTTGAGAGTGTCATGTGAGTCCTTCAGATTCAGGTCTACCAAAATCTCCCAACCTGCCACATGATGTGGGGGTTTTCTGGGCAAGTCCTATGCTTCTGCCAAGAGCACTGAGGAGGCCTTTCAGGCATTCATGCTAAATCACTTCAGTTGTGTCTGACTATTGCGACCCCATAAACTGTAGCCCGCCAGGCTCCTCTGTCCATGGGACTTTTCAGGCAAGAATACTGAAGTGGGTAGCCATTCTCCAGGGTATCTTCCTGGCTCAGAGATTGAACCCAGGTCTCCTGCATTAGAGACAGAATCTTTACCACTAGCAACACCTGGGAAGCCCGAGGAGGCCTTTGTGTTCCTTCAAATCAGTGTCCTGAAGAAGGCATTTGGATTTCAAAGCAGAAAGCTTGAAAGGGCAGCCTAAGTTCAGAGCTAATGAGATGCTCAGAAATCATGTCTTCAATCTTATGTGCTCAGTCACTCAGGTATGTCTGACTCTTTGCGACCCCATGGACTGTAGCCCACCAGGCTCTTCGGTCCATGAGATTTCCCAGGCAAGAACACTGGAGTGGATTGCCATTTCCTCCTCCAGGGGATCTTCCTGACCCAGGGATCAAACCCGCATCTCAGGAAAGCCTCCCTCAATCTCACAGTGAGAGATAAATTAGAGTTCTGCAGCTTACTGACGGAGAAGGCCATGGCACTACACTCCAGTACTCTTGCCTGGAAAATCCCATGGACAGAGCAGCCTGGTAGGCTGCAGTCCATGGGGTTGCTAAGAGTTGGACACGACTGAGCAACTTCACTTTCACTTTTCACTTTCATGCATTGAAGAAGGAAATAGTAACCAATTCCAGTGTTCTTGCCTGGAGAATCCCAGGGACAGGGAAGCCTGATGGGCTTCCATCTATGGGGTCACACAGAGTCAGACACAACTGAAGCGACTTAGCAGCAGCAGCTTACTGACAGCTTGGGAGAGGGGAAAGTGCTCTAGCCTCTGCTTCCTCACCTAGAGAATGGAACAACTGCCTCTGAGATTTGTTGGGAGGTTTTAGTGGCACAACTTCCCATTTTTAGAGAGCACTCAGCCTACGTTCTTATTCCCCTTTTCCTGATTGGAGCAGAGTACTACCGATGATGAGAAATTGTGAGAGGTGTTGGTCACAAACACTCAGCAACCACCTGCACAGACGAGGCTGTACATTGTTCCCTGGATTCTGACCGGTTCTTTGGTTGTTTTATTTTGACCAACTCCAGTCTGTGCAAACGGTTCGTGTAGCTCTAGGAAACAGGCTGAGTCTGGCCTGTGCATTTTGGCATCCTGGACAAGGGGATCATCAAGGAGAGGATGGAAAAGTACCTGGCAGTGTCTCCTGACTCCGACTTCCTGCCGGCGACATCCGCCTCTTGCTGACTCTGAGTCACCAGCAGCAGGCCTCCCCTCCCCTGCGGCCCATCCGCCCGTTAGGCCGGCAGCTCTCCTCCGGTGCTGACTTCCCTTGCTCGCTCCCACACGTGTGCTCAAGGTGGAGGCAACCCTAATGAGGAAACACAGTGGCTGCAGCAGCATTTCCTCTTCAGCCAGCAAAGTGAGGCCTGCAGCAGCCTCCCTGGCAGGGCCTGCCTGGCTCCATAGCCCTGCAGGCCAAGCCTCAGATGCAGAGTGCTCCCACCCCTGTGTCCTGAAGTCCTCCCAGGAGATGGGGAACTGTCTGAGTTCCAGGCTGGACCCCTAGAACCCAAAGGCACCAGAGTTCCTCTCTGGTGAGGAGGAGCCCCTAGAAATGCCCCGGGGGGGTTTTGTGTATCCCCAACTGCAGTGTGAGAAATGAGCACCAGGAAGAAGCTCACCACAAACTGCCCTTGAAATGACCATTCTCGGCCTGATACCAAGGATCTCCATGACCTGCCTCTTTGGTCTATTTTCCAAAGGGTCCCTCCGTTCCCAATTAGGGTTTACTCTGAACTTTTATCAATCATAAGGCTGCCCTGAAATGTAGCACAGATTCTCTCTGACTCTGATTCAGTGAATTGATATCAAGCTCAAGGACCCTGTATATAAAAAGCCCCTCAGGTGATTCTACTAATAAGCACTGTGAGACTGGCCCCCTTGGTGGCTCAGATGGTAAAGAATTTGCCTGCAACGCAGGAGACCCACATACAGTCCCTGGGTTGGGAAAATCCCCTGGAGAAGGGAATGGCAACCCATTCCAGTATTCTTGCCTGGAGAATTCCATGGACAGAGCAGCCTGGTGGGCATGCAACAGTCCATGGGGTTGCAAAGAGTTGGACACGATTGAGCAACTAACACTTTGTGTGTGTGATTGTGGCAACAGGTGCTAGCTCAGTGGTTTCCAGTGGTCGTGACAGGCAGTCCTAAGGCTGGTTAAAATGTTTCAATGGTCACTGTAGAGGAGGGGAGTAGTTGTAGCCAGGAAAACTGAGAATCTCAAGAAACTTCCCTGTTGTTTGTTATAGGGTGTTCCCCTAAAAGATACAGTGAAGTCCTGGCCCCAGCTGCCTGTGACTATGAATGGGACCATGACAGATGTAATTGGTACTTCATGAAGTCTTATTGGATTAAGACGAGCCCTAAATCCAATATGCATGCATACTAAGTTGCTTCAGTTGTGTCCGACTCTTTGCAACCCTATGGACTGTAGCCTGCCAGGTTCCTCTATCCATGGGGATTCTCCAGGCAAGAGTACTGGAGTGGGCTGCTATGCCCTCCTTCAGGGGATCTTCCCAACCCGTGGATCAAAACCTGTCTCTTCATGTCTCCTGCATTGGCAGGTGGATTCTTTACCACTATCGCCACCTGGGAAATCCAAATTCAATATGACTCGTGTCCTAATAAGAAGAGGAAGAGGAGATGTGGGTGCAGAGGCATGCAGAGAAACAAGGAAGAAGGCATAGGAAGTCAAAGGCAGAGGTTAGCATGCTGCTGTTGTTGCATACCAAGGAGCACCATGGATTGCCAGCGGTCGTCAGAAGCTAGGAAGAGACGGGGAAGGATAAAGGATTCTTCCACGGAGCTTTCTGAGGGAGTATGGCCCTGCCAATACCTTGGTTTCATACTTCAAGTCTCGAGAACTGTGGGAGCATAGATGATACGTTAATTCACCAAGTTAAAAAGATGTTTGACTAGTAACCAAAGTTCAGAAACCTACCACTGTGTCCAGACTGGACGGTAAACCTTCCTGAGACACATCCTGAAGTTTTTTGATGCCATATCTGTGCTCATGATGTTCTTGACATTGCCTTGCTTCACCTGGTTTTCACCTGCTAAACTATTATCCATCCATGAAGTGCAATTGTACACGATCTTCTCCACAATCTAACCTTTTATCCCATCAGTTAGATGTGATTTATTCTGCTCTTGAATCCCAACTGAATTTTTAGGTCATCTCTTATAGCATTTACTTTACTGAATACTGCATTCTAGCCAAGAGTAAAATGCCTTAGCGCCTCCCCACCATAACTGTAATCTGGGCCCTGGGCTTTATCCAGTTTTGCGTCTTGCTCCCCAATCCCACCCAGTGCCGCACAGAGTGTTTTCCACACCGCAGTTGGTAGTCTATGAACATTTATTCAATAGAAGCTGATGGTAACATTTTACATGTTACCCTCTGTAAAATCATTTGGGTTGTATATTGTTTAGCTGCAGTTTTTGATGTCTCACGTATAGAAAACTGCTATAAATTATTATTTTAACATTATTTAAAAAAAAAAAAACTCCTGTGAATAAGAATGAGTGAACAGAGTGTTAAGAGTGGGAGAAAACACAAACTTCCTCTATCTTTTAATCTCATTTTATTAAGGAATTTAAAGGGAGAAGGGAGAGTGAAGTCCTTTGAAAACATAATGTGCTAAATAGTCTTCATCCAAGATGCCCCACTGATAGAGCATAATGCAAAAGTCCCATTTCCAGTGCTTATAGTTTAAGGAAATCACTTGGTGAATTGAAAACACAACATATTTTATTAACTTTTCCCATGACCTCATGAGAAAACAAAACTTTTGCAGTGTTTCTCAAAGAGATATACATCTCAAATCCCCCCCACCCCCATATATGCCTTTTCTCAAAAAATTGCACTGGCCCATTTTCATTGCTCTATGATTGTTTTTTCTTATTAAAAAGTGGTATAAGACAGAAATAGACCCACAGACGTGGAAAACAAGCTGACAGTTACTGAAGGGGAAGAAGGGGAGGGGTAGGAGTTCGGAATTAAAATATACACATTACTATATATAAAATAGATAATCTAGAAGGACCTCTATATAGCACAGGGAACTTTACTCAATATCTTTTAAAAACCTATAATGGAAGAGAATACAAAAAATGAAATATATGTATGTGTGTGTGTGTGTGTGTAACTAAAACACCTTTCTATACACCTGAAACTGCTGCTGCTGCTGCTAAGTCACATCAGTCGTTTCCGGCTCTGTGCGGCCCCATAGACGGCAGCCCACCAGGCTCCCCCATCCCTGGGATTCTCCAGGCTAGAACACTGGAGTGGGTTGCCATTTCCTTCTCCAATGCATGAAAGTGAAAAGTGAAAGTGAAGTTGCTCAGTTGTGTCTGACTCTTAGCGACCCCATGGACCGCAGCCTACCGGGCTCCTCCGTCCATGGGATTTTCCAGGCAAGAGTACTGGAGTGGGGTGCCATTGCCTTCTCCAACACCTGAAACTAACCAATGTTAAAAATCAATATATTTGAATACAAATTTTTTTAAGTGGTGGAAATATTTGATTCCACCCTAATAATCCAAGATCCAGGTGTTTACTATGGAATCAAAGCAAATAATAAAAAAGTAATCCATAAAATGATGACTGAACTTAAAATTGATGCTATCTTCATCATATTTTAATAATGTAGCTCAACCAGCCAAAGTTTTGCTAACTAGAGCCTTCAATCTGACATAGTTTACCATCCATATTTAGGAGATGGAGTCCAATGATGGCAAAATATTTTGTCTCAGCTTTCTTAGATTAATTTCAGAATGTGTTGGTTTCAACCTACAGTTATCTCAATGTCTTTCAGCTTTAATCGCTACCCCATTATTCCTCGGAGGCTACAAGCGCAGGTTCCCTATAAGTCATCCACACACACCATTTAGCCTACTACATTGTAACTGCTCAGTGAAAATCTATTGAATGATGAAGACTTTATTAATCCAAATAAATCCTGAAACTGAGCAAGATTTTCAATCTTCCATTAGACTGAGACTGAAAACTTGGACATTTGTGAAACAAGATGAACTATTAAAATCAGAAAATGTCATTGCTCAGAATCCCCTAATCCTTAGACATTCAAGTTAACTGAGATTTTCTGTTACTTAGAGATAGTTAACATCATTTCTTTCTTCACTGAAAACTCAAAAAGGCCTCTCAATGCGGAACACATTCTTTTACACCAATGTGCTGCAGAGGAAAGGGGGTATCTATTCTGGTTAATTGGCTCACAGCACTGGTTTTCAGGTCTCAACAGTATTCTCTATTTAGTCATTGAGTGATCTCCATCAGGTTACCAAGTCCTGGTTCTATTCTATTTTCATAAGTGTTCTTTCGTCACCAACACATTTTCATCCTTCTTAATATTTCCAATGGCATCACTTCACTCCACTAACGTAAAAAAAACAAGCAATCTAAAAATTACCCTCTGCTGTTTCCCACTCATCCGCAGAGAGTGAAGTTGCCATTTACGGACACTTGCTGTTGCCATGTTTTTCAGAAAGTTTGCCATTCCACAAGCTGTTTTTAGCCCCCATACCCACGACACTTCTACAGGCATTTAGTATTTCTTTATCTGATGCTTTTCCAAGGCAATACCTCCGCCTCCTCATTGAATCATGCGGGCTGTCTCTTAATCAAATGATATTTTTTGAAGTGTTTCCTTGCTGGAGTCCGCAAGGTTGTTTCTCATATTTTCCCCCTGCACCTGCTTCATACGCTAACCTAAGGAGAACGACTTACGTCGTTTATTGTCGTTTTTGGAACAGAAATACGATATTTGTCATTTCTCTATTCTCCACAATCTGGCCCAACAGTTGAAAGTATCTAAAAATATCCACTAATACGTCTTTATTTTCTTGCTCCTCAGAAATGATATATTTTCTCTGTTTGTATCTGGTATTTCATGAAAGATTGGCCAGATTCAAAACTGTGCTACAGTGAAAACAGCTTGAAAATTAGCAACAGAAAGATTGGTTCAGAGCTCATTTATTAAAGATGTGATTTTGGACACAAGGATATCTGAACCTCAATTTTCTCATCTGCAAAATGGGAGGCAAGTGTTTACCTAACAGAGCCGGATAAGAGTTCAACATGATATTGCGCTAAAAGTCGCATATCTAGCAAACTCTGGGACATGTAATAGGGACCAATAGTGCCTCCAGTTACAGGAATGTTATAACTATGGCAAGACAGTAGAATAGGTACTTGTACAGAGGATAGTTATTCACCACCCATGATATTTTAGTACTGATGTAAAAATAAATTATTATTTTAATGTTAGAAAGAATTCTTAAGAAGGAAGCAGCTTTGGTTTAAGAAAAAAATCTCAATATGTCTCTTAAGGATAAAAGATGAAACCTATCATAAATGGAAGGAAAAAAAATTGTAAGTAGCTCATGCACTCAATGAGATGAAGAAACAAATTTGGGACAGGAGAAAGAAGAATAAAGGAGAAGACAGAAGAATGGAGAGAGAATCTCTCTTGTTGAGAGATTGGCATCTAAGTGAGTCAGTGGGGTCAAGAGGCATTTTAGAGAGGAGAAGTGGAAGAATGTCCGATAATCAATTTTAAGTTGTGATTTTTGTAGTGAAAGCTCCTTCCATGCCCTCAAAGCCTAACTCTCACGCAGTGTTCTAGAAAAATGCATGTTAACGTGGTTTTTGTGTTGTGTGTGTGCGTGCGTGTGTGTGTGTGTGTGTGTGATGGTTATGAACATCAAGGAGTGGAGCTAGCATTCTCCATTTGTGGAAAGGGTACTGAGCAGCTAAAGCCTACGTGAAAAGATGACATAGTTCATTTGTGAGCGCAGGACTCAGATCCAGAGAGGACCCCGAGAATACAAGCCTCCTGGGAGTTTGCAGACAATTTACAGAAGATAGCAATTTTCCCATAGGACTGGAGAAGAAGGTTCAAGCCCTGTTTTCTAGACCAGATTGGCAAGTGCTCTCCCTGAAGGGTCAGACAGTCAATCTCTCAGGTTTTGGGGACATGTGACGCCATGTGTGAACTATGTCCCCCTATACTCCACATGTAGAAGCCCTGAGTAGGTAGCCCAGTGTGATGATATTTATAGGCAGGATCTTTGTGAGGTAATTAGGTGTAGAGGAGGTCATGAGGGCGGGGTCCTCATGACAAGATTAGTGCCCTTATAAGAAGATATACCAGAGAGCTTTCTCTCTCTCTCCCTCTACACACACACACACACACACACACACAGAGAGAGAGAGAGAGAGAGAGAGAGAGAGAAGGCAATGTGAGCATATACAAGATAGATGCCACCTTCGAGACAGGAATAGAGCCCTTATAAGAAACTGACCATGCTGGGCACCTTAATCTCAGACTCAGTCTCTACAACTATGAGAAAATAAAATTTTGTTGTTTAAGCCACTCAGTCTACAGTACTTTATTATAGCAGCCCAAGAAGTGTAGGAAATGTGGTCACTACAATAGCTACTCAACTCTGTCATTGTGGCAGGAAAACAGCCATAGATAATTTGTAAACAAATAAGTGTGATTATGTGTCAGTAAAATTTTCTTTACAAAGACAAATGGCTGGCTAGATTCAATCCACAGACAGGGATTTGTCAACTGCTGTTCCAGACCGGGGGTCAACAAACTACCTTCCACAGACTAAATCCAGCCAGTTGCCTGTTTTATTTATGGTCCTGAAGCCCAACAATGGACTTCATATTTGCAAATAATTAGATTTTAAATGATTATTCAAATATCTACATAATGTTCAATATTTTCCTTCTGGTCCTGAAAATCCTAGAGTATTTACTACCCATCTCTTTAAGAAAACATTTGCCAATCCCTGTACTAAACATAAGTCTAAGTTGACGCTTAAGCTTCAGGCACTTTAGGTCAGAATTTATGTCGCTGAATGTTAAACCCCAAAGCTGATATTTTGGGAAGGAACTATGGAGGGAAATTTCTTGTGAACTCTTAAATTTTCCCTAAAACTCATACCTTGCATTCCAATAAAAGACACCACCAAATTCACAATTAAGAAAGCGCATAACCTGGGAGTTTCATTTACTCTCTCTTAAGCCCTTATTTAAGCCATAAATGTCAGTGCTTTATTGAAAATATCTATACAAATCCAAACTACTGATATCACCATAGTCCATGCTATCATCCTCTTCTCACTCAGAGAATTACTACACCCTCCTTTGAACTATTCTCTTCCAGTTCTTCCTCCCACATCCACCACCATCTAGTCCATAATAGAAGTCAGAGGGTTTTATTTTTTTTTAATTGAAGTTCCATCTTAACTCTTTACATAAAATCCTCCAATAGTTCGTCTATTGCATTTAGAATAAAAATCCAAACTCTTGATCATTGCCTGAAGGATTCTGGAAAATCTGGCCTCTTTATGCTTTTCAAATACAAAACCATGTGATCTGAACCCACTTCAACTTGGTCCCATCATATTTGCCTTCTGTCAGTTCCTAGGACCTGGACATATACTCTCTCAAAACAGGATCTTGAGAGTTTGCTTTTTCCTTTACTGTGAATAACTTTCCTCTGGTTCTTCACATTGATGACATGCTTTCATCATTTAGTTCTCGAGTTAAGTGTCACCTCATCAGAGAGGTCTGTTGTAACTCTCTAAAGTAGATCTCTCCTGATCATTCTCCATCACAGCACCTTGTTTAATACTATACAATGTGTTTACTTTGTTTGTAAACTCCACATACAGTACCCACTTCACCCAGAACCATGCTTGGCACTCAGTAGCAGGCACTCAATTTGTGCTGAGTAAATGACAGAATGTAACAAAATTCATACTAATATTCACAAAACCACCCAACGTTTGTATCACGGTTTGGCAGTTCATAAAACTTTTTCAGGATGACAGGATACAGCTGTAATGGGGAAATTTCTTATCTCTAGTATGAAATGAGTCTAAGGGATCTGCAACAGTCTCAAGAGGACTTCACGTTCAGATACGTTATCATGACACTATATTGACAGAGGAGCTTCGTAGAGCCAAATGAGTGCAAATTTTTATGTTTTCCAGGGCATGAGTATTAGGAGATGAAACAAAAGAATGAAGGTTCTGAAACTGTGGCATCAGAAATGCTAAGGTTACTGAAGATATTTCAACCCATGGTGAGTGTCTACACATATGTAAAGGGCTTTTTGATGGAAGAGGGAAAACACCTGTTCAATGTCTCTAAAAGTTAAGTGGATGCTATATTATTATTTCAACCTATAAAATGAGAGCTAGTATGCTTTCTGTAAAGCCTGTATGGTTGGAATGGTTAGGATGGGGAATAGGAGTATAATTCAGTCTGGGTCTCACATTCACAAGAGCCTGAAGTCAAAACTTGAGGCTGTGAGGTTGTATATTTAATCACTGTGTCTCCTTAGTGTTTTTATATGTGTCAAAACTATTTATTTGCTCTAAATATTACACATGCAAAATAACCTTTGGTATTTTTTCTTTTTATATTTTATTAATCTCCAAAAGAAATTGACTCACATTTCTCTTAACCTCTAAGAAGGGTGGGTTTCCTACCATTTACATAGTTCAAAGGAGGAGGGCATCTATTTATCTAGGATAAGGTCAAGGTAATTTGTGTGCTGGGTATAGTATTGGATTCAGTGTCTAAGGTTCTATTCAATATTGTCATCTTTAAATTCATTTTAATTCTAACTTCTCTAGACTGTACTTTTCTTGTCTGTAAATGAAGGTGATTGGACTAGTTCAGCATTTCTCAATGTGTAATGTGAAGTAACACTACCTGTTCCTGGGATACTCTTTGCCCTCTCCTCCAGCACCCAACCCCACAAGAGTCTCGTTAACTCATACTTTTCCTTCTGACTTTAATTTGAATGTCAGTTCCTCAGAGTAAACCTTACTAGTTTTTCATATTAGGGTAAGACTTCTGTTAGACACACGCCTCCCTCACCTAAACTTCATGAGGGGCTGGTCTGGTTTATCATCAGGCCATTATCTGGCAGCACAGTGCCCTTCAAACAGCAGAGATTCAGCAAATAGTTACCACATCAATAACAAAATTACTTAGAATATTAATAGGTGTTATATGAAAAAGGGCTTCCATGACCCAATTTATTTGAGAGATATGCTTATTTAACTTATATGCAGAGTTTATCATGAAAAACACTGGGCTGGAAGAAGCACAAGCTGGAATCAAGATTGCCGGGAGAAATATCAATAACCTCAGATATGCAGATGACACCACCCTTATGGCAGAAAGTGAAGAACTAAAGAGTCGCTTGATGAAAGTGAAAGAGGAGAGTGAAAAAGTTGGCTTAAAACTCAACATTCAGAAAACTAAGATCATGGCATCTGGTCCCGTCACTTCATGGCAAATAGATGGGGAGACAGTGGAAACAGTGGCTGACTTTATTTTTCTGGGCTCCAAAATCACTGCAGATGGTGATTGTAGCCATGAAATTAAAAGACACTTGCTCCTTGGAAGAAAAGCTACGACCAACCTAGATAGCATATTAAAAAGCAGAGAGATTAGTTTGTCAACAAAGGTCCATCTAGTCAAAGCGATGGTTTTTCCAGTGGTCATGTATGCAGGTGAGAGTTGGACTATAAAGAAAGTTGAGCACCGAAGAATTGATGCTTTTGAGCTGTGGTGTTGGAGAAGACTCTTGAGAGTCCCTTGGACTGCAAGGAGATCCATCCAGTCCATCCTAGAGGAAATCAGTCCTGAATATTCATTGGAAGGACTGATGCTGAAGCTGAAACTCCAATACTTTGGCCACCTGATGCGAAGAACTGACTCATTTGAAAAGACCCTGATGCTGGGAAAGATTGAAGGCAGGATGAGAAGGGGATGACAGAGGATGAGATGATTGGATGGCATCACTGACTCAATGGACATGAGTTTGAGTAAACTCCGGGAGTTGGTGATGAACAGGGAGGCCTGGTGTGCTGCAGTCCATGGAGTTGAAAAGAGTCAGACATGACTGAGCAACTGAACTGAACTGAGCTCAATATTCTTAACAGATTTCTTTATTACCATTTTCAAAGTCTAATATGTGAAGAGCAATGGAAAGACTATATATCGTGTTTGTTCAATTCCAAGATTTACTTTTAAAAGCAACTTTACATTTCTCAAATTCTACATGTGTCTCATAATATAGTGTTTAGTATGTTTCTTCACTACTTGCCAATATCTGTTTTTAAATCTTAGTAACTATTTCCTACAATTCATGGTGTCATAGAATTAAGGGGATCCATTAGTGTAGAGTATTTCTCAAACGTGGTTAATCGTGGAATCCTCCTTTACAGAGCTTCTTAGGGACTGTATTCTGTGATGTACATTTTGGGAAACAGTGGAATAGAAGGCCTCTCCCAAATTTACTAACGTGGAATCTATTAGGTACTCCTGGTGACTCAGACAGTAAAGAATCTGCCTGCAATGCAGGAGACCTGAGTTCAATCCCTGGGTTGGGAAGATCCCATGGAGAAGGGAATGGCTACCCACTCCAGTATTCTTGCCTAGAGAATTCCATGGACAGAGAAGCCAATGAGGCTACAGTTCATGGGGTCACAAAGAGTCAAACATGACTGAGCAACTAACAGTTTCACTTTTGAGTCTATTGACCAGAACCAGGACAGAATAGCTGTAGGTTAAAAGAACAATAACTACAACTATTGAGAATTGAATATTGAAGAACCTGCTTAGTAATCTCCAATGAGTCCCTTAAGAAATTTGAGTCTCAAATATTTTATCAATAAAAATGGGATGATGATGTTCCTCCTGCTTACTTCATAGGATTATTATTAGAGAATAACAGGAAAGTTAAGTTCTGGTTAAAGATATTAGAAAGAATAGTTTATGTTCCTCTTTTCCCCCAAATAAATTGAAACAACAGTAAAGTGATCATTTTAAAAGGAGCTTTCTGGATGGCTTAGTGGGTAAAGAACCCACCGACCAATGCAGGAGACACAGGGGACACAGGTTCAATCCCTGGGTCAGGAAGATCCCTGCAGGAGGAAATGGCAACCCACTCCAGTATTCTTGCCTGGAGAATCCCATGGACAGAGGTGCCTGGTGGGCTACAGTCTAAAGGGTCATAAAGAGTCAGACACGAGTGAGCAACTAAGCACAAGCCTGAGGAAGAAGGAGGAGGATGAAGAGAAGGAGGAGGGAGATGAGGATGAGAAAAGAAAGAGAAAAGAACATTTTGGAAGCTAGATGTCAGATGGATGAGTGATAACTGATTCAGCAGATCCTGAAACTCTGAAACCTAGAGAGGAAAACAGAGAAGTATTTTACCTGCATCCCTTAATATCAAGAGATATTTGTGGGAATAAAATCCCAGAGGAGGCAACAAAAAGAGATCTAGAGCAACAACAGAATTTGAAGTTCTTCTCATAGAAAAATAACAGGAGGGTATTATCCCCTCCAGAGAGAGAAAGAGAGAAAAAAAAGTAAATGTTCCAGAACTAAAATATGTTTCCTGATTGGAAGTATTTGCTGAGTGCCCAACACAATGAATAAAAGGGAAATACAACCACTATACCCAATCATAAAATTTTAGAATTCAGAAGATGATGATAACTAAAAAGCTCTCTGGGATTGGAGAGTGGAGTAGGAAACTCAGAATAGAATCAAACTTCTCAAGAGCAACAGCAAAGATTACAGTTCACCTGATGTGTTTGATAACATATCTGCATTTATACAGAGAGATCAAAAATGAGTTTGTCACAGGTATATAGAAAACAAATCATATAAAACTAAGGCAATTATTTTTCCTGGAAAATAAAAAAATTTCAAAAGACTTAACTGCAAAGTGTGTTCATAAAATTACATGTTATAAACATGGAACATAAATTTAACCATAAATTTTGATATAACTATATTCAAAGGATTATTTATTGTTTTTCTATTGTGACATTATAAAGTATCACAACTTTAGCAGCTTAAAACAGCCACATTTATTCGCTCAGATTTCTGTGGGTATAGGCAGACCCAGCTTGCTTGTGTCTCTGTTCTGGGTCTCACAAGGCTATGATCAAAATATCAGCAGGGTTGCATTCTCATTTGGAGGCTTGACTGGGGGAGAATTCACTTCCAAGCTCATTCAGGTTGTTGAAAGAATTCATTTCCTGGTTATCATAGGATTTGTAGCAGTTTTATTCTTCAAAGCCAGTAAGGATGGAGAAAATATATCTACTAGTAAGAGGAAGTCTTATGTAACACAACATAACTATGGGAGTAACATGTCCTATTCTATTAGCAGAAGCAAGTCACAGATCCTGCCCACACTCAAAGGGAGAAGATTATGTAAAGGTGTAAACACCAGGAGATGGGGATCATTGGAGCCACTTTAAACTCTAAAATATACCAATCAGTGCAGAGAGCATTTTTTCTGATACTCCACAGTGTAGCATGATGTGGTGGAGTTAGATCTGGATGGAATCCTATCTCCTCCACTTAAGAAAAATTATATGTACTGTGCTAAGCTGCTTCAGTCAAGTATGACTCTTTGTGACCCCATGGACTATAGACCGCCAAGCTGCTCTGTCCATGGGCTTCTCCAGGCAAGTGGGTTACCATTTCCTGCTCCAGGAGGACCTTCTCAACCCAGGGATTGAACCTGTGTCTCCTGCATTGCAGGAGGATTTTTTACCACCATGCCACTGGAAAAGCCCCTATATATATACATATATATATGTGTGCATATATATATACATAAATATATACACACTCACAGATTTATATATATATGTATACTATGTATGTATATTATGTATATATTTGTATATTATATATATATGTACAAAGTTGTGTAACCATCAACAAAACCCAGTTCTAGAACATTTCCATCACACCAAGAAGATCCCTCATGCCCATTTTCAGTCAAATTCCTGTATTCACCTACATTCCCAGGCGATCACTACTATACTTCCTGTCCCTGTGGCCTAGTTTCTCTATTTTTTGCTCCTTAAATGAACCAGCCCTGTGCCTACTTGGCTTCAAATCCATCCTGGATCTTACGTCTTCTCCAGACTTTGGGGCAATGATATCCTAGTTGGCTCTTACCAACTCATTAGAGTCAATGGTTAAGTATTTGGGAATTTTGCAATCCTGTTAAACCATTGACCCTAGTGGGAGTATTTATGGAAAATACCATGGCAAACACTACAAATCACACTATTTCTTTTTGTTTTATTTGGTGGTGGGGGAGTGGTTATCAGAATAACACTGTTGGCTTCTCATTATTGCCAATCTCTGGGTTGCCTCCAGATATATATCCACCCTCCAAAATGTCTCTCAAGAATCTTTGCCACCTTGTATTCACATCCTTATTCCCTCCCACAATGAATAGGGCTGACATGTGTAACCACTAGATTATTTCATAAATAATGATGTCTTACTACAAAAGAGGTCATAAAAGACACTGTGTATTTTGAGATTAATCCTTTGTCTGTTTCTTCATTTGCTATTATTTTCTCCCAATCTGACGGCTGTCTTTTCACCTTACTTATAGTTTCCTTTGTAGTGCAAAAGCTTTTAAGTTTCATTAGGTCCCATTTGTTTAGTTTTGCTTTTATTTCCAATATTCTGGGAGGTGGGTCATAGAGGATCTTGCTGTGATTTATGTTGGAGAGTGTTTTGCCTATGTTCTCCTCTAGGAGTTTTATAGTTTCTGGTCTGACATTTAGATCTTTAATCCATTTTGAGTTTATTTTTGTGTATGGTGTTAGAAAGTGTTCTAGTTTCATTCTTTTACAAGTGGTTGACCAGTTATCCCAGCACCACTTGTTAAAGAGGTTGTCTTTTTTCCATTGTATATCCTTGCCTCCTTTGTCAAAGATAAGGTGTCCATAGGTTCGTGGATTTATCTCTGGGCTTTCTATTCTGTTCCATTGATCTATATTTCTGTCTTTGTGCCAGTACCATACTGTCTTGATGACTGTGGCTTTGTAGTAGAGTCTGAAGTCAGGCAGGTTGATTCCTCCAGTTCCATTCTTCTTTCTCAAGATTACTTTGGCTATTCGAGGTTTTTTGTATTTCCATACAAATTGTGAAATTCTTTGGTCTAGTTCTGTGAAAAATACCGTTGGTAACTTGATAGGGATTGCATTGAATCTATAGATTGCTTTAGGTAGAATAGCCATTTTGACAATATTGATTCTTCCAATCCATGAACACGGTATGTTTCTCCATCTGTTTGTGTCCTCTTTGATTTCTTTCATCAGTGTTTTATAGTTTTCTATGTATAGGTCTTTTGTTTGTGGTACATATACACCATGGAATATTACTCAGCCGTTAAAAAGAATTCATTTGAATCAGTCCTAATGAGATGGATGAAACTGGAGCCCCTTATACAGAGTGAAGTAAGCCAGAAAGATAAAGAACATTACAGCATACTAACACATATATATGGAA
Organism: Cervus canadensis; assembly: GCF_019320065.1. Taxonomy (NCBI): domain Eukaryota; kingdom Metazoa; phylum Chordata; class Mammalia; order Artiodactyla; family Cervidae; genus Cervus; species Cervus canadensis. The sequence goes on along the minus strand of NC_057396.1, from coordinate 54,242,061 downwards.
TTTAGAAAGATGGTAACGATAACCCTATATGCAAAACGGAAAAAGAGACACAGAAATACAGAACAGACTTTTGAACTCTGTGGGAGAATGTGAGGGTGGGATATTTCAAAAGAACAGCATGTATACTATCTATGGTGAAACAGATCACCAGCCCAGGTGGGATGCATGAGACAAGTGCTTGGGCCTGGTGCACTGGGAAGACCCAGAGGAATCGGGTGGAGAGGGAGGTGGGAGGGGGGATCGGGATGGGGAATACGTGTAAATCTATGGCTGATTCATATCAATGTATGACACACACACAAAAAGACACTGTGGTTTCTGCCTTACTCTCATTTGAATCATTCCCTCTGGACGAAGTCAGCTCGGGGTCTCGAGTAGACTCACAGTGTCCTATGGAGAGGTCCTCGTAGCAAGGAACTGAGGCATCTGCCCAAAAGCCATGTGACTGAACCAGCTGGGAAGCAGATGCTTTGGCCATGTCCAGCTTTTGAATAACTGCAGTCTGGATGGCATCCTGACAGCAGCATAGTGAGAGACTCTGAGCCGTAACTAAAAGGCTAAGCTGTTTCAAGATTCCTGCCCCATAGAAACTGCTGTGTCAGATAAATGATAATAAATGATTATCAGATAATAAATGATTATTGTTGTTTAATTCACTAAGATTTAGGGTATGTTCTTGTGAACAATAAGAAATTAAGACAGACTTAGGTACCAAAAGGTGGGTGCTACCATTACGGAAGTTTAAAATTTAAGGTGGCTTTGAAAGTGGGCAGTGGGCAGGAACTGGAAGGAAATGAGGGAAGTGTCAGTGAAAGCCTGTAGAAGCCCTTGTGGAGGAAAGGGAAGGCAGTACCACCCAAACCTAGAGGAAAGAGGAGCCTCCTGACAGAATGGCAGCAAGCTTAGCAACAGCGCCCCCTCTGATAACATGAGAAATAGAAAATGTACCTGATGAACTGGGGGACCAGTTGAGGAGATTTTCAAGCAGCAGGTTTAAGGTGCTACTTCACTTCTGAGGTTAGAAAAATGCAAGCGGAGAAAGACTAAAGGAAACACCAATATCACAGAGCCAAGAATTCTTGAGTTAAAATTTTCTCTGCCTCTCCAGATGACCTATGATACTAAAATTAAGAATGGCTTCTGGGCAAAGATCAAATCTCGAACACTTTCAAGAAAACATAATCTAAAAGTGAAGCCAAAGGTATGTCCTCAGGAAGATTCAAGCCCATGCCTCACAGAATCACTCAAACAACAGAACTTCTAAGCCACTTAAGGATATTGACCCTCAGTGATCTCAACAGAAGCCCAAGGAAGAGAAATTCTTATCTCAAAGATATTTAATCTCTCAAAAAGAACAGGGAAAAGTGGTCTCGATTCCTTGGTCCTATCACAGTGCTTCCATCAAGCCTGACTCAGAATGGTGACCTGGAGACTTTGCAATCCCTAAAAGGACTTCCATCCAAGGATGACTGATCAGTGTATGTCCTGAGTGGCTCCAGTGGGCCAGGACAAGTCACTGTACCAAATGTATACACTTGTTTCTCACCTGTGCTTTCAGAAATGAATTTTTAGCTTGGTATAATAATCTAAATTCATTGAGAGAGTGGTCATCCCAACCACTGGCCCTTCTTACCTCAATGCCCCTATTTCCACATTAAGGGGAAGATACTCAGCTAATATGAGGAAAGACAGCTACACAAAGACAACTACACTGCTCCCAGAAATCACAGAGAAAATGAGATAAAGAGGCCAAGAAAGGGAGAGAATAGGTGAGAGTCCTTTCATTTAAGTAATTTATACACAGTATATCTTGTCATCCTCAAAAGTCCTGAGTTTGAAACCACTCTAGATATTGTTGTCTTTTTATCTGAAATAACTAACTAAATAACTAGTATAAAATAACTAGGATGACTGTTTAACTACTACCATTAAGATTATGGTGTTCATAACCGGCTATGCCCCAACACAAAATAAAAAGTTAAAAAAAAAAAAGATTATGGTGTTCAGATAGAGTAAAACCAAAAAGCAGTTATCTCTAACAGGATACTGTTTTACCAAAGTTTACTTTTCTCTCAGAATGTGAAAACAACGCAGTTTAATCTGGTGAGACCAAAATAAAGTGCTTAGCTCTCTAAGTTCATTTAATGAAATATCTTTTACCGCTCACACAAAATATCCTATTTTTGCTGATTATTTTCACTAGTGACATTTACTAAAGTTTAGCATAAAATCTAAAAAAGATCTGTACAAATTCCAAAATTATCTAGGGTTTGAGCTATCTTCTAAATTCACGACTGTGATTCTAACGGATTGTGCCTCTTAAGAAACCTTCAATACAAGTGAGACTGGTCTCCTAAATATACTTCCCACATGCTTAACCACATCATCTGTGCATACCCTCTGTGACCCTGAAGGTCATACCATTTCCCCTCATGACTGGGTAGACATAGAAGTAATACACGTTCCTAATGACTCACTCTCAAGGGTTGTGTGATACTCCCCAGCCTTAACTGACAGAACTGGAGCCATTCAGAAAGGATCTGCAATAACAACTGAACATTTTGGAAGAAACTTGGCGATACCGTAAAAGGGACTAACTACTAAAATGATTTCCATCCCAACAAAAACTGTTCTGGCAAAAACAAAAGGGGTACCTGACTTTGTACTGATGGGATGGGGTGCATATTTCTCTGTTAGAAGGAGTAATCTAAAATTGAATGCAAATTATAATGGATTGTTAAACTTTCTAATAGGACATCTTGAGACTTGATAAATACAAGAATGTAGATTTATATTCCTTTTCTGCAAAATCCTATAGCTATGAGAATCCAGAATTTAGACAAACTAAAACATCTAATTCTTTTACAAAAGAGAAGAGCATTGTTTGGGTGCAGGTATTAAGCTAGACATTGAGGTCTATGACAGCCATGACAGTGAGCTCTTTAAGGATAAAGACTATGCCTGATATTATTTTTATCCCAAGTGTCTAGTACATTGCTCAACTGTTTAATGAATTAAATAAAATAGACTTTTAAAAACGTCTCCCTAGTTTTAAAACACTAGCTTATAATTTTTTTTAATTATTTCTAAATGTCAGATGGGATATAGCTTGTTTTTCAGATGGATTTTAATTGGACTTTAATCCTTTGACACAAGAAAGGAGAATCTAAAAAGTTGACAAGATTGGCCTTGGTAAGATGTAAACCTCAAGGCATATTCTGGTGGATCAAATTCTCTTTTATCTTACTTAAAATGCAAGTGCTTAAAAGAATGTGGCCTTGGGAGCTTGTTTAGTAAGACATGAAAGTGCAACTCAAGAGGCTGACTCTTGAGAGGACAACTAGGACAAGCATGTCCTTTTTGCCTCCCCCATGGCAGGTCTCCCGTAGAGTGCCCAAATTTCAGAGAAAACACTGGAGGAGACAAGAGACCCGATATGGAATGAAGGAGATATGGGAGGCATAAATGTGGATTTTCTGAGGAAATAGAAAATAACCACCAAAATGTCCATGACTTTTTAAAGTGGCAGGGTGGTGATAGTGGGGAGGCAATCGAAAGAGATGAAATAATTCAGCAATGATATTCCTCTGAAATTTGGCAATTTTTTTTTCAAGTAGTAAAGCGTTATTGTAAAGCAACTCACTACTCAGTGTGATCAATTTTCTCTGTATCATGTTGAGTACTGAAGAGATACAGAATTGAACATACATGGTGCAGTCACTCACTAAGACATAGGAAATCTGAATCTTTTAACATCCTCGCCTCAACTATGGTTATTTAAGATTTATACTCCATCATAACAACAGCAACAACAAAAACTGGAAGCAACTTACTGGCTAATACAAAATGCAATTTAAAGCAAACCACAGACTATTCTTAACTAAGACTAACTTCAAGGCAAAGTTCCCCTTGTGTGTCTTTGGATAGGCTGGGCAAACATTCTGATAAATTTGAAAAAAAAAACAAAAACAAAAACTGGTTCTAAACATTCTGATAAATCTGACAAAAAATGCAAAAACATTGAGTAATATTAATTTCACTTCCTGTCATAGGCAAGAGTTTAACTATAGGTAGAGTCAGAACTTCTCCTGAGATGTGAAGCAAGGAGGAATTTAACACGAAAAGTTAGCAAGAGAGATGGTATATCACAGGAACATAGATGCTATATTTCACCTCAGTTCAACAAAAGTCAGAGAAAGGTTGTTCAAATGAATAATTCTTATATCAAACCTCTAGAAAAGCAGAGAGTATCATCTTCTTCAGAACAATATGTATAAATTACATAGTTCAAATACTTTGCTTGACTTAATACAGAGATAGAATATAAAGTCTCTAGTTCCACAGGTAATTGACATGTTTATTTAAATGTCAGCTGTCTTAGTGAGAACATTTGGCTAAATTTATGATCAAATGCCCCAGTAATTGCCAATGATATAAAAAGTCTATGTTACTAATTAGTGACAGCAGCAACTAATGAGCATAGAGTTTTTTTCCAGTTTATCAAGCACTTTTTAACATTCATTATCACATTAAAATTTTATTGTAACCCCATAATCAAGAGGGCCTCAGCACCAACCTTGAGATAAAGAAAGGAAGGCTTGAAACTGTTATGTAATAGGTCAAGATGGTTTATCTGGTAAGGAATAGTCAGAACTCAAACCTAGGTTTTAAGTTTTACTGTTTATGTCCCTAAAATCATATGTCCCTTCTACTACATATTTTCTCTTGTCATCTCTAGTTAAATAGCAACCTAAAGTACAGTTGTTTTACGAAAGAAGCAGATTTGGTTTAGGACCAGATAAAAGCCTTACTTAATCAAGATTTAGTCAACAAGGTAAAGAAAGATAGAAAGAGGGGGAAGGCCCTGAAAATATAATTTGTTGTGATGTGATCCAAACCCCGCCAGCCTCGTGGACTAGTGTAAGAAAGAAAACTGCCCTCTTCTCAATCACTGATGCTAATCATGAGAGGCCCAAGTTTGATATCATATGTGTGCATGTATGTTCAGGAGCTTCAGTCATGTCTGATTCTGTGTGATGCTATGGACTGTAGCCTGCCAGGCTCCTCTGTTTGTGGGATTCTGCAGGCAAGAATACTGGCGTGGGTAACCATTCCCATCTACAGGGGATCTTCCTGACCCAAGGATCAAACCTGGGTCTCCTGCATTTGTCTGGCCAGTGAATATTTTTTCATTTTTCTTGGGAATGTAACTCCCAAAGAACCTCTTCTGTTGCAAGTGGCATTTAGACTTTAAAACAATGTCACATAACCTGGTAAGCTACTTGACAAAATGACCAGGACCTACAAAGTGTTTGGATGTGAAGTAGAAATAACTCCTAGATTTTGAACATGAGTCAAAAATAACCGTTGCTGTTGTTTAGTCGCTAAGTTGTGTCTCTTTATGACTCCATGGATTGAAGCCCTCCAGGTTCTTCTGCCCATGGGATTTCCCAGGCAAGAATACTGGAGTGGGTTGCCATTTCCTTCTCCAAGGGATCTTCCTGACCCAGGGATCAAAACCACATCTCCTTCACTGGTTGGCAGATTCTTTACCGCTGAGCCATAAGTAAAAATTATAAAAACTTTATAATTTATAGAAACTTCTAGGACATCTCCATCTTCATAACTCATCTGCTTACATTATTATATTTCTCATGAGAAAACATGATGACAATCCAGAAATCCTGCAAAATGAACCAAATTCTGGAATGCTGTAACTATTGGGGCCCCCTGAAAGCCTGGGAAAAACACGTAAGTTGAGGATAAATTAAAGACATTCTGCTCCAGACAGTGGATAGCAAACTTGCCCAACCAAGAAGCACTTTCTCCCAAGAAATAGCCCAGGCCAACATTTATTTAAAAAGACTGAAATAGATTAAAAGATGACACATCTACAGCGACTTATTAAGGGAAACCCAGGATTTCAAGAGCAAGGTCTCTAACATTCATGGAAGATGCCAAGGAAGATGAAAAACCTACTCTCCCACAACACAGCTGTTGGTGCCTCTCTTATCGATGGTTCTAGGCTGGCTGGACTAAAGGTCTGCTCCAAACTGGCAATCCTTATGTTCTTATTATGCATGTCTCATCACTATGTTCTAGAGGAAGAAAGACCATCACCACCAACCAACATCTTCTCATTCTGGAGTCATCTAAAAATACTTGCAGACAGTATTACCCTGCTATTACCTCACACTCCTTCCCATCAGCCATAGCCACCTCCTACCTCCCGCTCACTAATAGCACAGTCCTGTATCACCTCCTACTCAGCCAAGCAACACTACTGTAGCTGCTTTAGATACACTCATATCTATATATATAGTCTCATATATAAATATATATTCAGACATATACTCATGTGCACACAAAAAAATGCTTTTACAAAAGAAAAAGGGAAAGCTTACTTATGTGAAAGTAGCTGCACTTTGGAAAGTTAATGTGACAGGACATGTAGGTTACAGGTAGGATACAGTTTTGGTTCTGTCCAGGTGTACACCCAAATGCCCAGTAGGAAGGCATTTGCTAATCCCAAACGTGAGAAGCATCTGCTTTTATTAACCCCTGACCCATGAGCAACTGGAGCCTCCATTTCCTAAATTTATTGCATTATACTTTTATTTCTTCCTTTTAAATATTGCACTATGATCTTATAAACTTAAGATTTCAATCATAATTTTCAAACCAGGCTCATACATTTTCTGTTTTATGTTTATGGATGTTGTACTCAGCATTCAACAAAAATCTATCCTACTATTTTTTTTTTTACTGTTTTTCATTAATATTATTATTTTAGTGATGGCCTGAGTTATCGGTACATCATTTGGAGACAGAAATGAGTGAGATAAAAAGGACTCGGGAGCAGAAGCTGGGGAAGCAGAAACAAGACTGGGAGACACTTGTTGTCTGAGAGCAACAGCAGGCAAAACCACTGCTGGCATGATCAGAACCAGCACGCCTTGCAGCTGGGAGCAGGGAGCCCACAACTCCTCGACACATAGCAACACGCCCAAACCAACACTGCGGAGTAGCACCTAAGACTGCGAGGAGTAACTGAGATCACAGCTGCAGAAGCACTTTGCAGGTGAAGATGGAGTGGCATGGAAGGAAAGGTTTCCATCGATGCTTCATCAGAGCCTCTATACCCATTATTAAGTGGACAGCAGAGTGGGCATTGGATACAGAGGATTAGGCACGTTGTCACAAACCCAGGATTCATATCCTGACTCTGACACCAGCTTGCTCAGTGATTTTGAGCAAATCTCTTCAAATAGCTGAGCCTTAGATTTTCCCATCTGGGCAATAAATACCTCTGCCATCTGCCCTACGAATTATTGTAAACATTTAATTAGAGTTGTACATGAAATGCTTTAGAAAGTATACCACAGGATATGGCTGTGTGTTTACAACTGAAAAACTCCACCTGGATACAGTACATGTCCCAAACTGAAAGCAATATCTTTCACCTTTCCCCCACCTTCCCCATCTCAGCTAATGACACTATATCAGCAGAAGGCAAGCTCCACGGGAACAGGTATTTGGAACAGAGCCAGTTATATGGTGGGCTATCAATAAACAATTTATTACATTAAAAAAAAAAAACCCTTGAATCTACCCAATTGCTTACATAAGGGCCTGTTATCTATGATACATTCTTGCCCTTCATTCTGACACATCTAATACAACACCTCCGACTGGCTCTGACGCCCAGCTCTGTCAGTCTCTTTCAAAACTCGTGGTGTACTGGCAAATGCTTAACAACCAGCTCTCAGGGAAACATTTCTGGCATTTTCCAATTTTAGTGATGTAGATATTCCTACCATGGCCCATTTCAAGCAACCATGATGACACATTGGGTTGGGAAGAGATGCCCACAGCAGACGCTCAGCTCCAGCTCACCACGGCTTCTGCTCTTCTCATCCTAGTCAAGACCCCCTTCAAGCAATCTGGCCTGATTCCTGGATGGTCCTCATTGTAACCCACCTCCGACATTGCCAACAGCATGATCTTTCAAACACATACATCTCATTACTTGGTTTTCCTATTTCAAAACCTTCAGTGCACTCCTCCTGCTTACGTAATAAATATCAAGCACATACTATGACAGACAGGTCATTCCTAGCCTGAAGGCGGTCTCCTGAGACCCTGTTCAGCTTCAGCCTGTACTGTAGTCAAACTGAGCACAGTTTCTTCAACATCTTATGCATTTTAATTTCGCTCTGCTGATCACGTTGTCTTCATTTCCTGTATGGGCACTTCCTTTTCTCTCTACATAGTAGAGACCCTGTATGTGTTCTCCAGGTCCAAATTTTTAAAAAATCATTTCATCATCAAAGCTTTCTCTAATTATTATTTCGTCTTTGAAATGAAGTAAAAGTCGCTCAGTTGTGCCCAACTCTTTGCAACTCCATGGATTATACAGTCCATTGAATTCTCTAGGCCAGAATACTGGAGTGGATAACTGTCCCCTTCTCCAGGGGACCTTCCCAACCCAGGGATTGAACTCAGGTCTCCCGCATTGCAGTTGGGTTCTTTACCAGCTGTCCTTTCACTTACCTATCAGCCCCGACTGAATGAATTTCTCACTAATTTACATCTCTATATCATTGTAGCCATACTCATGATAACAAACACAAACTTTTCTTATGGTTATTTCTTATTTCTCTCTGTCCTGATGGTCTGTGAGCTCCTCTTAGGCAGGACCTTGTCCTTTAGGAATCCTCAGAAGATACTGAATCACTGGATTGATGGCTTTCAAAGCATTGCTCCTCAAAGTGCCCTGTGGGCTAGCAGCATCAGCTTCACCTGGGACTTTATGGGAAGAGCAGAATCTCAGACTCCACCCAGACCCACTCAAGCAGAATCTGTATTTTAAAAACATTTCACTCAGTGATTCGTAAGAACATTAAAGTTTGGAAAGATATATTAAAGTTTGAAAAGACCTAAAGAATAGGGTTCAGCTACTGATGAACTTGACAGCTAAGCAAAAATATTAAAATCTTTGGGAAACAGGGGTCTATTGACTGTTCTTGAACTGAGACAACATAGCAAGAACACTGTTTGTAGGTCATTAATTTCCCAGCTTGCGTGAAATGGCTTAAAATGAGACTAGAGCAGCGCTTCTCGATTTATCACGATCTTATCTCCCTTTGCCATACAAAGGGGTGTTTGGCAGTGTCTGGAGACATGATTGTGATTCCTATCACAATCAGGAAGGTGATACTGGCACTTGATGGTTAGAGGTAAGGAATGGTTTTAAACCTCCTACAATGCCCCTCACAATGAAGAACCATCCAGTCTAAAATGTTAACAGAGCAAAGGTTGAAAAACCCTGGAATAAGAGGAAGGAAAGGCAAAAAGCTAACGAAATTATTCAAGCTTGTGGTGATGAACCATCACAGATGTCACGTGGTGCTAGGCCAGCCCAGAAGAAGTGGAAGAAATAAGAGTGACTTTGAAATAAATGAACAAAATTCAGTGGTGAAGGCCGAAAGAGAGGGAGGTAGAAGACAGCTCCCAATTTTCTCCTTTGGGTGAAAAGAAGAATGGCAGCAACACTGGAAATAATAGAAGCAGCTGGCATTCAGATGCATGAAAGCAAGATGCAGTAGGTTTTAGGCAAGTCACAGGAATCCTGATTTCACTATCCCATCTATTGAGCACCTGCTAAGTTACGGGAGCTGTGCCCTTTCACATATGATCTTTCCAATCCTCCAGCAACAACCCTTAAAGTAGCTATTAGCTGATTTCTCCTGCTGAAGAAACTTAGGTTCAGAGAAAGAACCTCAGTAAAGAAAGAATTAGGAGATTAATCCTTTGTCTGTTTCTTCATTTGCTATTATTTTCTCCCAATCTGACGGCTGTCTTTTCACCTTACTTATAGTTTCCTTTGTAGTGCAAAAGCTTTTAAGTTTCATTAGATCCCATTTGTTTAGTTTTGCTTTTATTTCCAATATTCTGGGAGGTGGGTCATAGAGGATCTTGCTGTGATTTATGTCGGAGAGTGTTTTGCCTATGTTCTCCTCTAGGAGTTTTATAGTTTCTGGTCTGACATTTAGATCTTTAATCCATTTTGAGTTTATTTTTGTGTATGGTGTTAGAAAGTGTTCTAGTTTCATTCTTTTACAAGTGGTTGACCAGTTTTCCCAGCACCACTTGTTAAAGAGGTTGTCTTTTTTCCATTGTATATCCTTGCCTCCTTTGTCAAAGATAAGGTGTCCATAGGTTCGTGGAGAAAAGGGAACCCTCTTACACTGTTGGTGGGAATGCAAACTAGTACAGCCACTATGGAAAACAGTGTGGAGATTCCTTAAAAAACTGGAAATAGAACTGCCATATGACCCAGCAATCCCACTTCTGGGCATACACACTGAGGAAACCAGATCTGAAAGAGACACGTGCACCCCAATGTTCATCGCAGCACTGTTTATAATAGCCAGGACATGGAAGCAACCTAGATGCCCATCAGCAGATGAATGGATAAGGAAGCTGTGGTACATATACACCATGGAATATTACTCAGCCGTCAAAAAGAATTCATTTGAACCAGTCCTAATGAGATGGATGAAACTGGAGCCCCTTATACAGAGTGAAGTAAGCCAGAAAGATAAAGAACATTACAGCATACTAACACATATATATGGAATTTAGAAAGATGGTAACGATAACCCTATATGCAAAACAGAAAAAGAGACACAGAAATACAGAACAGACTTTTGAACTCTGTGGGAGAAGGTGAGGGTGGGATGTTTCAAAAGAACAGCATGTATACTATCTATGGTGAAACAGATCACCAGCCCAGGTGGGATGCATGAGACAAGTGCTCGGGCCTGGTACACTGGGAAGACCCAGAGGAATCGGGTGGAGAGGGAGGTGGGAGGGGGGATCGGGATGGGGAATAAGTGTAAATCTATGGCTGATTCATATCAATGTATGACAAAACCCACTGAAATGTTGTGAAGTAATTAGCCTCCAACTAATAAAAAAATTAAAAAAAAAAAAAACAAAAAAAAAAAAAAGAAAGAATTAGGCCACAAACCCTCAACTACTACCACTAAAACCCAACATTGTCTCCTCTCTAGGGAATATAGGTTTTATTAGTTTCTGTGGATTCATCATGGCATGGCTGAAAAGGCATTCAGAGGCATGTTCAGGTTTATCATCAAAAAATGTCATTAGAGATGACATCATCAAATATTGATTAGAGATGCCTGTCATGAAATGGGAGGGAGTATGAGGGCACATATGCTGCATATTTGTGATGCTCATTCTGTTCTCTGTGGACTCAGAGTCAGGGACTGTAGATTGGGTCTTTCATTCACTGTAAGGCTCATACATAAACATGTGAAATTAACACAACTTTAGTTCTAACAATTAGTGAACCTTTACTCGTCCTTATAGCGTCACTAAATCCCTACCCTTTTTCTTCTTACAAGCCAACGAAAATGAATAGGAAATCAGGTAGCATTCAACACACACATTGTTAATGTTAATTAATAGTGACATTATTAATATTGAGCAACAACAAAAGCTCTAATATTCCTCTATATTATAATACTCTAGAAGATCTTATTAAAATAAAGCCAAAATTATTTGTTTTATGTTAAAACTGGTGATTTGAGGATGAACCACCAATTCTGGGGCCAAGAGAAGAGACCTGGGTCAGCAAAAAGAAAAGCAGACCATTAAAGACATTTCCTGTTCTATGCTTTCTTGCCCCCATAAAGTCATACTCCAATTCATTCTCTGACACCCCCTACTCATAGTTTAGAAGCAAACAAAAATTGAGACCTCCTTTTTGTATTTTTCCTGAACCCTTCTGGATAGAGTCAGTTTTTTTCTCATCTGAGCTCTCATAGCACAGAATATATGCTTCTGCACAATATTCTATATTAATTATTTATTTACATGTTTTTATCTCTGTGAAGGTATGACCTGCTTTAAACTGGGGGTTGTTGTTTAATTCATTTTGTAGCACATAGAGCAGGGCCTGGCTCCCGGTTGGTACTTAATAAATGCTTGCTAAATTCATTTAGGATAAAGTCAGTCCCAGCAAATGAGTGTTTTAGGTTGACCTTTTGCTGTATCTTTGGCTCCTTTCAAATGTACTTCATCTTAAGCTGTTTTCACTGATGTACACTGTTTAAATGATTTAGTGAAGAATAGAGAGGGGTGTCTGATTTCTTTCAATTAGCGTGATGATTTCAAGGTTTATTCACACTGTAGCATGTGTCAGTAATTCATTACTTTTTAATGGCTAAATAGTATTCTATTTTTACATATATTGTTTTTAAATCCATTTTCTCTGGATGGACATTTGAGTTGTTTCCACCTTTTGGCTATTATATAAATAAAACTGCTATGAATATTCAAGTCCAAGTTGTAGTTCAAACATCTGATTTCATTTATGTGAAATAGCCTGAATAGATAAGTCCATAGAGACATAAAGTAGATTGGTGATTGCCAGTACCTAGGGGAAGGGAGGAAAGAGGAATAATTGATTAATGGATACAGGGTTTCTGTTTGGGATGATGAAAAATTTATGGAACTAAACATTAATGTTGGTTGTACAGTAATATGAATTACTTAATGCCACTTTTTATGTACTTTAAAATTGTTAAAATGGTTAATTTTGTAAGCATTTACCACAGTAAAAAATATCTTAAAGAGATAAATTAAGTCAATACAATTGGACAAGATTAACTACCAGGAACAAGATTCTTTTATTCATGAAAAACATTGCATCTGTACTTCTGCAGTTCCCTCCAGTTTGCATGCAGGATCTGATATATTATTTCCAGTGCTGAAGAAACCCTTATCTAATGCTTCTGGTGATATCACTACAACAATTTTGGATAATAATTTCCTAATATATGTCAAGAACAATAACAGTGTTCATGCCATTTAAACTTAGAAAAATTCTAAGGATTTATTTTAAGGAAATATTTTACAAGAATAATACAAGTATGTGCAAAAAAAGAAACTATTGCAAATATGTCTATAATAGTTGAATGCTGAGAGAAAATTCAACAATACAGCATTGTTATTTAACATATGCAACATTAACATGATAAGATATCTATGGTAACTATTTAAATATTTTGTGGTAGGTAAAAAGAACAGAATAATAAGTTTTTGACTCTCTATGAATACAATTTAGTTAAAATGTATGCAAGTGATTGACAAAGAGTTGCACATTGACATGGAAAGTGTAATAGGACTGAAGATGACTTTTTCCTTTTTATACATCTCTTTATTATTCCTTCAGTTATGCTTTCATTCAAACAAAACCCACTACAATATTGTAAAGTAATTAGCCTCCAACTAATAAAAATAAATGAAAAAAAAGTATTTTTGAGCCACTGCAATGTGTCAGGCACTGTATTAAGAGCTGTGGCCATCATGATGAGTAAGACAGTCAGATTCTCTGCCCTTAACAAGTTTTTATTCTAACACAGAAGATGAACAGAAGCAAATAATTACACAGTTAATTATGTAATTGCTGTTGTGACAAGTGGTATGAAAGATGTGTAAGGATTCTAAGAATAAGCACATGTTTCATTTGAGATCTCTGTTGGATATTTAGTGGAAATGTTTAGTAAAACATTGAACATAAGCATCTAGAGGTAAAAAGGGAGGTTGGAGTTATCCATGTAACTTACAGAGTTAGCCTTTTGATGGTAATTCAAGCCGTGGTAACTGCTGTGACTGCCTAGAAAGGAAACATTAGGTGAGAAGTTAAGAAGTCTTAGGAATAAGATCCTGAGGAATTCCAATATACAGAAGCAGTCCAGAGTAGTTGTCAAGAACAGGAATTCTGAAGTTATGTTTCCTAGATTCAAAGCCCCAACTTTTAGAGTTACTCAACTTTTCTGTGTCTCAATTTCCTTCTCTGTAAAACCAGAATAACCTCTCATGGGATGTTACAAAGATTTAGTGATAAAATATACATAGGGTAATTAGAATGAGTGCATGGTATATATTAAAGGCAACATAAATGTTGGCTGTGTGAAGGTCAGATATAAGATAAGAATCTCCCAAATAATCCTAGAAAAGAATATCCAAAGGAATAGGAGGAATAACATCAGGAGAGTAAAGTAAAAATGCAGTGTTAAATCTTGCTGAAAGTTTATATACAATGAGGACTAGAACATTTCATTTATGTTACAGAGATGTTGGTGGAGTAGAGGATATGGGTGAAAGACCAGCATGAGATAAGGAGGAAATTCTGATCTGTTGTCTCCTTTTTCTAACAACAGTAATAATATTGTTGTGATTTTTATAAGGAGATAAATGAGGAAGCAAAGAAAAACTCAGAGAGTTACAAGTCACTTACACACCATTATTAACAGTATTAGAACCTTGAAAACCTGACTACATATCTACTTTTGCAGTTAGTTTTATACTTTCATATGTTTTCATGTTGCTAATTAGGGTCCTTTTATTTCAGCTTTAAGAACTTTCAGAATTCCACTTCTAAGTGGAATCCAGAAAAAAATGAAAACACTAATTCAAAAAAACCTCACGCCTCCCAGTGTTCATGGCAGCACAATTTACAATAGCCAAGACATGGAAGCAACCCAAGTGCACACTAACAGACAATGGATAAAGAAGGTGTAGTATATATACAACAGAACAGTACTCAGTCATAAAAAGTGAAATTCTACATTTACAGCAACATGGATGTACCAAGAGAATATTATGCTTAGTGAAATGAGTCAGACAGAGAAAGATGCAAATGCTTTATGATATCACTCAAATGTGGAATCTAAAAAACAATGCAATTACATGTTCATGCAAAACAGAAACAGACTCACAGGCATAGAAAACAAAGTTGTGGATACCAAAGGGAAGAGAGGATGGGGGAGGACAAGTTAGGGGATGGGATTGACAAATGCAAACTACTATGTGTAAAACAGATGAGCAATAAAGATATATTGTATAGTGCAGGAAATTATAATCACAATAATATAATAACTTATAATGGAGTATTGTGCTAGCGCTCAGTAGTTCAGTTGTGTCTGGCTCTTTGTGACCCCATGGGCTGTAGCCTGCCAGGCTTCTCTGTCCATGGGATTCTCTAGACAAGAATACTGGAATAGGCTGCCATTTCCTCCTCCAGAGGATCTTTCCAACCTCGGAATCAATCTGAGTCTCCCTTGTTTCCTGCATTAGCAGGCAGATTCTCTATCACTGAGCCACCTGGGAAGCCCATTATGGACTATAATCTGCCAAAAATACTGAATCACTATGCTGTGATTCTCTTGAAACTAATATAATATTGTAAATCAACCATACTTCAATAAAGAAAATAACTTCTTTCAGTCATTTCTTGTAAGGCAGGTCAAGTGATGATGAACTCCCTCAGCTTTTCTTTGTCTTGGAATCTTTTTATTTCTCCTTCATTTCTGAAAGACAGCTTTGCTGAGTATAGTATTCTTGGTTGATAGTATTTTTTTCTTTCAACCCTCTAAATATATCATCTCACTGTCTCCTAGCCTGCAAGGTTTCTGCTGAGAAATCCACTGGGAGTTTTATAGGGGCTCCTTTATAAGTTTTCTGTCATCATTTCTCAAAACAAGCTTTCTGCTTCTTTTTTTCTTCTTCTTCTTGGAAAAGTGGCAACTTTATAAGATAAATAGATTTTAGAAATCTACTATAAAGCATAGTATCTACAGCTGTATTGTATATTGGGTCTATATTATATACTTAAAATTTGGCAGGAGGGCAGATCTTATTTTAAAAACTCTTGCCACACACACATGATATTAATTACTAAGACACAGGAGGAAACTTTGGGAGGTGATGGATATATATATATATATATGTTCTTGATGGTGGTGATGGTTTCATAGGGTTATATTTATCTTCAAACTCATTGAGTTGTATTTGATAGATACATACAGATTTTTACATGAAATTATTTCTCAACAAAGTTGTTTTGAAAATCTCACAGAGCATCATACACAAAGCGTCAGTGTGGCTGCCAGCCCTAAATGTCACACAAGCTATAACAGCACATAAGAGGTTACTCTTCAGGATGGTAATGTGATCACAACCTTTTTTGCTCTGCCACCAGGCCTAAATATCACACAGGCTATAACAGCATATAAGAGGTTACTCTTCAGGATGGTAACTGTGATCATAGCCTTTCTTGCTCTGCCACCAGGCCTAAACGTAAAGGCTTAAATATCCCCAGTATCTCTTTTAAAGGCCAGCCCTATAATTGCTGTCCTGGCTCTCCCCTGAAGCCCCTACAATTCCCTTCGTTAGTGTCTAACTGATTGAGTTATAGAGGAGCCGGCCAGATTTATCATCACAATTTCTTTCACTATAATCACATTTGGACCCAAATCTGACTAGAATGAAAGTGTGAGTATTGAGACCCTTTTGCTAATAATGAGAAATGCTTTGGGCATTTCTAGTTTGAAAAAGAAATGCTAACTCTTGATTGCAAAGAAATAAAGGGGGTTCCATAATATGAGAGTCGTAAATAGTGGCTGTGATGGTGATAGCAAAGGACAACATTCAGAGCAATGGTGCTTGACTCTCAAGAACCCTGGATGGGCAGCCACGGAGGGACAGGCAGAACTAGGAACAGGTGATCCTGTTTCTTTGGATAGGATCAGAGTTTCCAGCATCATCAGTATCAATGGGATAGGTGAAGGCAGGGAATCAAACACTCATAGGTCAGACTAGTCACAGCCATAGCAAATATGGAATCTGAAAATGTCCTGAAGCACATAGCCTGATCCAAAAATCTTCAAATGAAAAATGAAATAGAATGAAAGGGAAAGGAAGAGGGAAAGGGGAAGGGATGGAAAGAGAGGCATGGGAAAAGGGAAAGAAAGGAGAAATGTAAGAAGGGGAGGAAAGAGAGGAGAGAAGAAGAGAAGAGGAGAGGAGCATTGAAACTAAAAGGGGCTTAGACTGGCTGGTAGCTGGAGCTTCAGATAGCTTGTTTACGACAACCCATTTCTTCCTTTATAAAATGGAAATGATGTCGATGACTACTTCAGAGGATTGCCATGAGAGAATTAAATAATAAAAGAAAGTACCTGGCACATAGCTGCTCGTCAGATGTTGGTTTTCTGCCTTCCTCAATGATAAGTACTGCTCCAGTAGCTGCCTGGGGATTTTATGTTGCTATTTTTATTGAGGCAGCCAAGCCTATATTTTGGGACTATGCAGAAAGTCTAAATTTTAATTTCAGAGAGGCCTTAATCCAGATAAGGCATTGACTCTATTGCTTTCAAAGAAGCTAATGATCTGCTCAACATTCTGCCCTGGTGGCCTTCTGTCTTAGCTAAAACCACTCCCCGCTTCCCCTGTCAGTTCTGTTGCACCACAGACTAGAAGGGCAATGCTACCCTTATATATAGCCATCTTCAAGATTTCTGGACAAATAACTTAGAAGTTCAGCTTTAAATCATCCCGCAAATGATCAGGCACTACTTTTCAGATGTGTCCTAGTTTTAGTCCTCTTAGCCTTGGTTTCATAGGGCCTTAAGATGAACCAAAGTTTTGTATGAATTTTCTTGACACCCATACTTCTTTCTTAGAGTATTGCCCAGCCTGTAGCCTTGAACTATGATGTTTATGTGAATACAATGTGGTCTTACTGTTTGATCATGGCCGAGTGAACCAGTGACAAGCATTGACCCAGGACTAGCCAATCATATCTCCTCTTGCATGCATTTGGAATCTGGACACAAAGCAGTTACTCCACCTTGTAGCAAGCCAAGCGAACAGTCCATGAAGAGCAAAGACTGCTAAGCCAGGGAGATATAAACCAACTGTAGGGAGTAGAAACGATCAATCTGCTGAGAGAGAGGGATGAAAAATTTGCCTGGAGAAGGAAAGATGAGAGCCACGGTGCCTCCAGAAACAGAGCAAGGACAGAGAGTGGATGGCTGATGGCTTTCCAGATCCTTTGAGGCTTGGCTGTAATTCCAGCATTATATTTATGGATAATTTTTCTGTGACTGCACAATGCATTCCCTTGTTCTTAAGTTATATGAATGTATCTCTTATTTTGTTGCTGTTTTTCAGCCAAATATGACCAACACATGAGGCTAAGAGTTCTGTCTTTGAATCAACTTGGAGTAGAGTGTCTCCTGCCAGAATGTCTTAACTCCACCTCCCACCTGCCTGCTATACTCTGCTCCCAAAGGCAGCCTCTGCCCTCTGGTTGTGTCCAGGTCTTTTGTAAGAGAAATGGTCCACTGCCTAGATTCACTTCTGTATTCACTGTATCAGTCATTCTCTTAACAAGTGTATGGGGAACAAAGGGTGGGACCCACATTTTAAAAATAGAAACTTCTGAGAGTTTTTAGGATACAGAAAGAAAGAATATTAAATCATACACATACACAAGCACTGTAATTTTCCAGTTCAGGAGGGGAAATGTTGAAAATTCCAAGAGAATATCTTTAGTTCTATTTCAAGCTCTGCTGCATCCAAAATAACATGACCTTGGGCAATCATGGCCTAGCAAAAATTCAGTCTTTTAATCTTAAAAACAGTGATATTACCCATTTCTTGGTGTTATTGTAAGGATTCAATGAGAGAATGAATATGAAAATATTCTGGGAGCCATTCAGGGCTACACAAAAATAAGGAAACATCATTTCCTTTACAGAAAATACATTTAAAGACCAGGGTTAATAGAAGTATCTTAAATAGTAATACCAGTAAACTCAGAAGCTAACCTTTTTTATTGAGATATAAGTGACATATAACATTATGTAAGTTTAAGGTTTACAATGAGTTAATTTGATACATTTATATATTACAGTGTTATTATCACTGTAGTGTTAGCTAACACATCTATCTCATTACATAATTATCATTCCCATATTGTGGTGAGATCTAGTCTCTGAGACACTTATTACTGTTGATGGTAATCACTATGCTGTGCATTAGAACTCCAGGATTTATTCATCTACTAGTTGCAGGTTTATACTCAAGCATTTCGCCAGTTCCTCTGTCTCCCAGCCTCTGGTAACCACCATTCTACTCTACACTGCTTCAAGTTCAGAGTTTTCAAATTCCACATGTAACTGATATCGTACAGTATTTGTCTTCCTCTGTTTGACTTATCTCACTTAGTATAATGTCCTCAACTTCCACTCATGTTGTTGCATTTCCTGTGACTGTAAAATTCCATTTTATATACAGAGGTATATCAGAGATACTGCAGGTACAGTTCCAGACTGCTGCAATGAAGTGAATAGCTCAATAAAGCAAGTCACACAAATTTTTTGATTTCCAGTTAATCTAAAAGTTATATCTATACTATACTATAGTCTTCTAAGGGTGCAATAGCATTAAGTCTAAAACAATGTACACACATTAATTAAAAGACACTTTACTGCTCAAAAATGCTAACCATCATCTGAGTCTTCCTCAAATTGTAAACTTTTTGTTGGTGGAGGGTCTTACCTCACGGTTGATGGCTTCTGACTGATCGGGGTGGTGGGTACTGAAGGTTGAACAGGCTATGGCAATTTCTTAAAATAGGACAATGAGATTTCTCACATCAATTAACTCATCCTTTCATGAATTATTTCGCTGTAACAACATTAAACCCACAGTAGAACTTCTTTCAGAACTAGAATCAGTCCTCTCAAAACCTCTGCTTTATAAAATAAGTTTATGTAATTTTTGAAATTCACTGTGGTCACTTCAACAATCTTCAAAGTATCTTCACAGAAGTAGATCCCATCTCAAGAAACTACTTTCTTTGCTCATCCATAATGTGCAGATCCTCATCCATTAAAGTTGTGTCATGAGATTATAACAATTCAGTTACACCCTCAGGCTCCACTTCTAATTCTAATTCCCTTGCTAATTCCATCACATATGCAGTTACCTCCTCCACTGAAGTCTTGAACCTCTTAAAGGCATCCATCAGTAAGGGTTTGGATCAGCTTCTCCTAAACTACAGATGATGCTGAAGTTTTGACCTCCTCCCATGAAACATGAATGTTCTTAATGACAACTAGAATGGTTAATCCTTTCCAGAGTTTCTTTTTGACTTTGCCAAAATCCATCAGAGGAATCATTTTCTTTAGCAGCTATAACTTTATGAAATATATACTTTTTTAATAACAAGATTTGAAAGTAGAAATTACTCCTTAATCCATGGGTTGCAGAATGGATGTCTTATTAGTGGGTGTGAAAATAACATTAATCTCATACATTTTCATCAGAGCTCTTAGGTGACCAGGTATTTTGCCAATGAGCAGTGATATTTTGAAAGGAATCTTTTTGTCCTAGGCAGTAGGCCTCAACAGTGGGCTTAAAATATTCAATAAACTGTGTTGTAAATAGTTATGCTGTCACCCAAGCTTTGTTGGTCCATTGATAGAGCACAGGCAGAGTAGATTTAGTATAATTCTTAAGGGCCTTAGGATTTTTATAATGGTAAATGAGCACTGGCTTCAACTTAAAGTCAATAGCTGCAGTGAGAAGAGAATATCTGTCCTTTAAAGTTTTGACTTCTCCTCTCTAGCTATGACAGTCCTAGATGGAATATTTTTCCAACATAAGCCTGTTTCACCTACACTGAAAATCTGTTGTTTATTGTAACCACCTTTGTTAATTTCTCAGCTAGACCTTGTGGATAATTTGCTATTGCTTCTACATCTGCACTTGATGCTTCACCTTGCACTTGTATGTTATGGAGATGACTTCATTCCTTAAGCCTCAGCAATCAACCTCTGCCAGCTTCAAAATTTTCTCCTGCAGCTCATCACCTCTCTCAGCCTTCAAAAAACTGAAGGGAGTCATGACCATGTTCTGGATTAGGCTTTGGCTTAAGGGAAAGTTGTGGTTGGTTGGATCTTCTATTCAGACCACTCAAAGTTTCTCATTTCAGCAATAAGATTGTTTCACTTTCTTATCAGAGCAGTAATTTAACTGGCCTAATTTGAATACTACTTTATCTCAGGAAAAAGGGAGGTTTAAGGAGAAGGAGAGAGATGGGGAAATGGTTGGTCAATGGAACAGTCAGAACACACTCACCATATTTCAATTTAGGTCACCATCTTATATGGGTTCAGTTCATGGCACCCTGGAACAATGACAATAGTTACATCACAGATCATTGATCAGAGATCACCATAACAAATCTAATAATAATATAAAAGTTTGAATATTGCAAGAATTACCAAAATGTGACACAGAGAAACAAAATGAGCAGATGCTATTGGAGTGTACACCAGTAGACTTGCTCTACACAGGGTTGCCACAAACCTTCCATTTGTAACAAATGCAACATCTGAAAAGCACAATAAACCAAAGCACAATCCAGCAAGACATTCTTGTATTTGAGAATCATTTATTTTGAAAACAGTAGAGACTCCCTCTCTACTATTTTTCAAAGTAAAATAACATCATCCATTGACATACCAGCTACTGTTATTTTGCTGTTTAGACTGAGATGAAGAGAAAGAAGAGAAACTGGGCTCTGGGCTGATATACAATATTCCCGAACCAAAGAAACGAACTAAAAATATTTATAAAGCTTCATTGAGCAGTGATCTCTTTGACCTGTTCAATAATCCATTCATTAACTCCAAAAAAAAAAAATTGTTTTAGGGACTTAAAATAAGCTTAGTACCATAATGGTCATGAAAGTGAAAGTGTAAGTTGCTCAGTCTTGTTCGACGCTTTGTGATTCCATGGACTGTCCATGGAATTCTCCAGGCCAGAATACTGGAGTGGATAGCCTTTCCCTTCTCCAGGGGATCTTCCCAACCCAGGGATCAAACCCAGGTCTCCAGCATTACAGGCAGATTCTTTACCACCTAAGCCACAAGGGAAGCCCTTGCGGACTTAATAAGGGTATAATGAGCATAATAAAGGTAAAAAAGAAAATGATCTAGTTCTTATCCTCAGAGAGCTTTTGCTCAGTCAGAAAACAAGGGGCAATTTTATTCAATTCAGCACTCATTCATGCATTCATCACTCGTACATTCAATAATTCAGTCAACTAACACCCATGAGGGTACAGTAGTCCATGTTACAGTATACTGCATCAACTGCCACCCAGGTGGCGCGAGTGGTAAATACCCGCCTGCCAGTGCAGGAGACGCTAGAAACAGGGGTCCAACCCCTGGGTCTGGAAGATCCCCTGGAGAAGGAAATGGCAACGCACTCCAATATTCTTGCCTGGAGAATCCCATGGACAGAGGAGCCTGTCAGCAGTCCATAGGGTTACACAGAGTCAGACAACACACACACACATCAACTACATTGATTTTTAAAGAACATCCCAGTTCCTATCCTCAAGCAGTTAATAATCTGGTCAGGTAAGAGGTAAAAAAATAACCATAATTCCTTCTTTTCTTCATTGCTGTTCCCTTTATCTCTCCATCCATTTTCCTTCCTTATCTTCCTTCCTTTCTTTCCTTACTCCAATTACTATTTAGAGAACCTTGATTATTCGCCAAGCACTGGACTGTGCTCATAGCCATCAGGACAGACAAAGGCAAGTAAAGGCTGTGGTAATTAGCTTCCTAGATCTCTGCCTCCTGGTGTTCACACCCTGGCTAACCTCCTTCCAGAATGATCTATGTAACCAATAGGACACTGTGGGAATGACGTTTGTGACTCTTGAGGAGGGGTCTTAAAAGCTTTACCATGTCGTGTCGTTTCTACTGAACAGCAAAGTGAATCAGCTTTTCTGGATTTTCTTCCTAGGTAGGTCACTACAGAGCATTGAGTAGGGTTCCCTGATACACACAGTAGGTCCTCATTAGTAATCTGTTTTATACATAGTATCTATGACACCATTGCTTCTAACTTGCTCTCTTGGATCACTTGCTCTGGGGGAAGCCAGCTTGATGTTCCATAAGGATACGCAAGGAGTCACACAGACAGGGCCACACAGTGAGAAACTGGGGCCTCTTGCCAACAGCCAGCAGTAATTTGAGTAGGTATGTGAGTGAGTTGACCTGGGAGCAGATGTTTCAGACCCCGTGAAACCATTAATGACTGCAGTCCCACTGACATTTGACCGCAACTTCGTGGAAGACGCTAAGCCAGATATGTTAGAAAACATGGTAAATACCTAATTACACGTGTGAATAACTAGACACATTATGAGATTTGCTATTGTGGAGACAGGAACAGAGCGTACACATAGAAATAGGTTACCCAACTTAGTCCAGCAAAATTGAACAATGCATCACAGAAAGAGGCACAGGTTAAGTCTTAAAAACTGATTTAATGCTAGTCAAGTAGTGGGACCCAGTTATGCAAAGCTACAGAGTTGTGAGCAAGCTTCAGAATGTAGTTTATAAGAGTGACCACCATTTTTAAATGGACAGGAAATAAGATTATTCTCCAGGCATTAAACAATGAAATCTATACATTATGAATTAGCATTGAGATATTCAAAACAAACTTTAAAGGAAAGAATGGCTCTTGCACCTGTAACCAGATTAAGAATACTAAAATAGGTAAAGAAATAATCATAGGAAGTTTTCATAGGATGAGTAAAGTGAAGTGAAGTGAAGTGAAAGTCGCTCAGTCATGTCCAACTCTTTGTGACCCCATGAACTGTGACCCCATACAGTTCATGGAATTCTCCAGGCCAGAATACTGGAGTGGATAGCCATTCCCTTCTCCAGGGGTTCTTCCCAACCTGGAGATCGGACCCAGGTCTCCCACATTGTAGGTCAATTCTTTACCAGCTGAGCCAGCAGGGAAGCATGGCCAGTGCCTATCCAAGTCTTATCTGCAAGGTTGGGAGGGGAGGATGCTGTCATGCCAATACAAGTATCCTGCCTACCTCAAAGGTATGCCCCAGTGGTGACGAGTAGAATGAGGTTACAAAGCATAAGAAGCATTGACAAGAACACTCTTCTATATTTAAAATGGATAACCAATGAGGTCCTACCGTATGGCACAGAGAACTCTGCTCAATGTTACATGGCAGCCTGGATGGGAGGGAAGCTGGAGGAGAATGGATACACCTATATGTGTGACTGAGTCCCTTTGCTGTTCACCGGAAACTATCGCTACGTTGCTAATTGGCTATTTCTGTTGCTTACTCCAATATAAAATAAAGTATTAAAAAAAAAAAAGAAGCATACAACTTACTCCCCCTCACTGCGCTCTTAAAAGAGTGATGTGTTTGTGCAGTATATCTCATCCAATGGAGAGTTTTGGATCTCATTACAATTTAGTAAACTGGCGCTCTGGCCTCATACATCAGATCATGTGACTGTGGGTAGGAATAGCATCGAGAACAGATTTCTGGACCCTCCAAGGATGCAGACCAGACTAAGCCCTCTTTAATCATCTGATTGGGTGATGAGCTGATCTTCCCCTAAGTACATTTCACTGCATCAGCAGACTCTACCTGCTTTTCCAAGCATGATAGCAAAAAGCAGGAATTCTGGAGTTAACACCACTTAGATGTAAATCCAAGCAACTTGAAATTGGGCGAGTTACTTAAGCACACTGTGCCTCAGTTTGTAAGTCACTGCGTCTCATATTCAAAACAGTGATTATAGTGGTACACATCTCATGGGATCGTTGTGAAGACTGAATGAGTGAGTAACATACGTTAAGGGTTTAATACACTATCTGGTTCCATATTATTACTATTTTTCCACCAAAACTTTCTACAGAGGAAATTTCAGTAACTGCAAATAGTTCATCCCCTTATAAAATACAAATGGGAAAGCAGAAAACAAAGATGAGAGGCCATATACGGAGGACCTTGGAACTTAGACTTTATTCTAAAGGCCATTAAAACCATTGAAAGATTGTTAAGTTAAGGATTGGTAATTAAATGTGCACATAGGAAACTCAGGGTTATAGCAGGTAGAGGATGATTTACAAAGGGTAGAAAACTG
Organism: Cervus canadensis; assembly: GCF_019320065.1. Taxonomy (NCBI): domain Eukaryota; kingdom Metazoa; phylum Chordata; class Mammalia; order Artiodactyla; family Cervidae; genus Cervus; species Cervus canadensis. The sequence continues at coordinate 54,217,192 of NC_057396.1, read as the reverse complement.
GAGGTGGAAAAACTAACCAGGTAACTGAGGCCACAGTTCCATGAGACAGCAGTGGGGATTGAAAAAAGAATAGGAATTCAAAAGCGATTTAGAAAATAGAGTAATAGAACATCGTAATTGGTTAGACAGACTTCCCTGGTAGCTCAGCCACTAAGGAATCTGCCTGCAATGCAGGAGACTCCAGTTCAATTCCTGGGTGGGGAAGATCCCCTAGAGATGGGATGGGCTACCCACTCCAGTATTCTTGGGCTTCCCTCGTGGCTCAGACAGTAAAGAATCTGCTTGCAATGCAGGAAATCTGGGTTCAATCCCTGGATTGGGAAGATCCTCTGGAGGAAGGCATGGCAACCCACTCCAGTACTCTTGCCTGGAGAATCCCCATGGACAGAGGAGACTGGCGGGCTACAGTTCATGGGGTCACAAAGAGTCGGACACGACTGAACGACTAAGCACAGTACAACAGTTAGATATGGAGTTGAAAAGATCACTGTGGTCAGGCTGGGATAAAATACAGTTCCTCCTCAGGGGACCATATGCCAGTCGCTTATTCACTCTGTGCCTCAGTTTACTCATCTGTAAAATGAGGGCATTAATAGTACTTACTTCACAGGAGTGTATGTGTGTTAAGGTTTTAATAAAATTTAAAATGTTAATTATAATGACACAGGACCATACATGGTTGGTATGACAGAGCGCTTAGAACAATGTGCTATAGAAATGAGCTAGGATATGTCTTAGGCTGGTAACTCAGTTGGTAAAGAATCCACCTGCAATGCAGGAGACCCTGGTTTGATTCCTGGGTCAGGAAGATCCCCTGGAGAGGGCATAGGCTAACTACTCCAGTATTCTTGGGCTTCCCTGGTGGCTCAGATGGTAAAGAATCTGCCTGCAAAGCAGGAGACCTGGGTTCGATCCCTGAGTTGGGAAGATCCCCTGGAGGAGGGTATGGCAACCCCCTCCAGTATTCTTGCCTGGGAAATCCCATGGACAGAGGAGCCTGGCTGATTACAGTCCATGGGTCAGGCAACACTGAGGGACTAAACACAGCACATATAGGCTTGGGTGAGTGGGTGAGTGGTAATGTGAATCACCAAGATGTGGAAGGGAAAAACAGAAGCAAATGTTTCAAAATGATAAGTATGAGGTACTTGTGCTGTCCGAGTATATAGGTTCAGCATGCACGTATATGTGTGTGTGTGTGTGTGCACGTGCATGCAGGCTCACTAGTGTCACACAGTGACAAATCTTGTGCATATATTATCATATTTACAGGAAAGATCACTATTACTGAAATAGTAATTACTGTAAGTAATACATTTTACAAATGAAGTTGAGACTTTGATCAAGCAACACTGTATCTGCCTCATAAGGTCACTATAATGATTGAAAGAGATATCTGCACAATGGCCTGGCAGCTAGTAAGGACTCAGAAAAGAGTTGTTATTAACAATGTTAGCGTGGTCATGTTGTTGCTAATGTGCTTTGCCTGAGGTTAGACAGCTACTGAGCAGCAAGGTTTGGATTCAAACCCAGGGCTATCCAACTTCCAAGCAGAGGCTGATAATCACTGCTAGTGAGTAGGCCTGTGGCACCTACAGTGTAGACGGCTCAGAGCTAAGTGGTATAAATGATATACAGCAGACCAAAGCACATAGAGGCTTTCAGGTCTTACAAGACAGTCTGGTTAAAAAGAAAAAAAGTCTTTAGTGTGAAATGAAGACCCCCTTGACCAGAACAATGAATCATCAATTAGGTTTTAAAATTCAGTCGGTTGAGGGGAGTTGAGAGGGTGCCCCAGGCAGAAGTGTCAGGGTGAGCAGAGCCCAGAAGGTGTGAATGAATAGAAGGCATGCTGGTGATAGAGAGAAGCTACACCAGAAAGTGTCAGATCCCCAGACACAGTTGGGTACTAATCTAACTACTCTAATGCCCTGCAATTAAGCCTAAGCATTGCCTCTAGGACTGACTTGGAATCAAACTGGTTGTCAAAAGGAAAGCAGCCAGGGCTGTGTTTGCTTGTGCTGCTGCAGGAGTTACACTCGTAAGAAATCGTGGGCGGCGCACATGGAACTCCCCACCCACTGGGGTTGATAATCCAAGCTAATTGTACACATTTCCAAAGCCTCCCGTGTGAGAAGGAAAAAATAAAAATGTTCTCTCAACATTTTTGAAGTTCATAAATGTGGCAAATGTTCAATAACTATATTTAACTCTCTTTGCATATTCCCTGGCTTTTGAAATATATTAAACCAACAATTTCACGCAGTGGACAGGAAAGGCACATTTTTCTGCTCCTTTTCCTTTCACCCTTCAGGGTAAACCGCCCCCCCCACCACTACCACCATGTTCAAGCCTGTCTTGAACACTGGGCTCAAATGTCACTTTCCCAAAAGTTGTCCCTTGCTAAACCTGCCTCTCGTTGAGCTCTTCCTTGGCTAGGTATTTTGGTGTTGGGTGTGAGCGAGGTCCTGGGGGCAGGCAGGGGAATGGGAAGGATGGGAGAAGAAGGTGTAGAGTCTAACATCCACAAGGCAGAAACTTAGAAGTGAACAGTCAGGATCTGCTGCGCCTTTAATTGTCCCTGTTGCACTGTAGTCTTTCCTCTAGGTTCCTGCTGCCTGAATCAGGGTCCTTGGACCAGAGTCATCATGATCCCCTGGGTGCTTGTAAAAAAAAAAAAAAAAAAATGCAGACTCAGACCCTGCCCTAGACCTACAGAATCAAAATTTTCATTTTTTTTAAACAAGTTTCTCAGGTGATCCTTGTGCACACTGGAATTCTAGAAGTACTGCTAATGTAGACTTCTCACACTGCAGTACAGATGTTTGTTGCCTGGCTCTGCCTATGCCGTGGTTCTGCCAAGAATGAACTGCATTTTATGGACCCCTGTAGCCCAGAGCTGAGGAAGCAGAAATAGCTACCACATAGTCTGTACTTATTATTTGTCAAGTGGTGATATATATACTTTCAATCATTTAGTATTTGCAACAATCCTACAAGGTCACCATTATTTCCATTTTGCAGGTAACATAATCAGGGCTGAAAGACTAAGTCATTCACCTAAAGTCACAAAATAGAAAGCAAGAGAACTGGCATTCAGGTGAAGTCCTGTCAGGCTACACAAACCAACCTCTTCCCTACTGCTTTATACTTCCCTAGGTGTTTAACAGATATTTCTGGAATTACAGAGAATTTGCTGTACACAGTCATAGGCTGAGGCTCTGCTTCTTTCTGTCATGAAGTGAAAGGACCGGGGCTGCAGTTTTCATTTGCCAAGTGCAGAAGCATCCTGTCTGCGTCCAGGGAAGTGGCCTGGAACTAGACTAGGAATTCCGCACACCCCCACCCCACCCCTCTCCTCTTTTAAGATCTGCAAGTGTTAGTAAGCCCTGCTGACAAGCCATCCGTCAGGCAGAAGGCAGCCCAGAGCCCTTAAATAAAACATTCTCACTGCCTTCCGCGGAGAGCTTGGGGACAAATACCGCGGATGTGAAGGTGTCGCTGGGATTACCAATGACGTGCTGACGGCTGCTCGGGCAATCTCCGTGCCTCTGCGCCCTGAGTCAGCCGCTCCCTTTGGAGCCTGTGCTCACGTCATTAAGGGACCGAGCGCTATTCACAGATCACTGGCTGAAGGCAAGCTTGAGCCCGGCCTGCACCCCCCGGGTCCCCTCCAAAAGACTGAGGTCACGAACTGGAGGCCCTGGAGCTTTTTATCACGGCCAGAATGAAGAGGGAATGAAAGACAACGCCTTCTCTCTTCCTCTCCCCCATCCTTTTAGCTGGACTTTTGCAGACGCGAACTTTCCTCTTGTTCCACAATATGTTGGAAACTCTTTGCAAGGAACAAGCAGAGTCTTGGGGAAGGATATACTTTTGACAGTTTATTATTATTCTAAAACTCTTTTTAATGCTATTTTTAATTCCACAGACATTTCATTACTAATCAGCCCAGGAGGTTTCAGTTTCTAGAATACATACACACATTTCCTTTTTTTGGATTCTTTGTGACTGCTTGGTTGAATTGACTGTAATCGCCCATGTTTGCTCTTCCCCTAATGTGAGCATCTAAAAGACTAGGAAACAGTAAGTGTAATATTTCCAGACACCACATTTTCTCTTAGCCTGACTTAATCCTTTGAAGTAAAACATCACTTGGTTTCCCCACTGGGCTCTTCTCCCTAAAATAAAATCACAGGTCTGCTTCGGTCATTCTGTCAATATCTGTGACACTTAGATATTTCCAAGTCAACTTTCAGGGAGTCACAACTTGACAAGTTTAAAAAGTACTATATTTAGCTGCAATTGGGGAATGATTTGGAAATGAAGACTAAATCTGAAGAAGCAAGATGGGGTAGAGTATTTTGAGGTAAACAGGTAACAACTGCAATTTTTTTGTTTTTCCTGAATAAACCAGGATCTGTTAAATGGCCTATCTCAAAACCAATCCTTTCATTTATACAAGTTTGAGTTCTTCAAGGTTAATCACAGGTTTTGTCCAAGAAGATAAATTTCCTGATTGGCAGAAAAGAAGGCTATTCATTATATAAAGCAAACTGGCTGGTGATACATTTAGCCTAATTTGCTTTCTATGCTAATACCAAAAATGCAAAATTAAACATTTGGTTGGTGAAGAAAATTTCACACTGGAATTATTAAGATCAATCATCAAAGTGATGAGAAAAGGGAACAGTTTTTTCAAGACTTCCAGCCTTCTTGAACTCTGATCTCTAGTCTGAGAGCAGAGTTCTCAGTGTCAATTACATTGTTCAGTCAAAGAATGACCATGGAGAAAAAAAAGTAACAGATCCCCTACTTCTATTAAAATAAGAATCAGGTTTAATATAGACACTTTTTCCCTAGGTGTGTTGAAAAAAATATCCCCTTTGGGAAATGTCATTTGGAGAAAGAGATCTTTCTGAACAAATAAAATTTTAATTTATGATTCTGCTTGTAATCATGGGAACATGCCTAGTTTATTTAGAGAATTTGGGGTACCTGGTATGTTGAAGAGCCATAGGAGGTTTCTTGATTATATGCAACTTGATTTTTGGTTCTTCTTGTTCAGCTGCTCAGTCATATCTGACTCTTTGTGACCCCATGGACTGTGGCACACAGACTTCAGCAAACTTCTCCCAGAGTTTGCTCAAACTCATGTTGATTGAGTCGGTGATGCCATCCAATCATCTCATCCTCTGTTGCCCACTTCTCTCCCTGCCCTCAATCTTTCCCAGCAGCAGGGTTTTTTCCAGTGAGTCGGCTCTTCACATCAGGTGGCCAAAGTATTGGAGCTTTAGCTTCAGCATCAGTCCTTCCAATGAATATTCAAGGTTGATTTCCTTTAGGATTGATTGGTTTGATCTCCTTGCTGTCCAAGGGTTAGGTATGTTTAAAAATAAACACAAACACATATACACTCAAATTATAAGTCATCATTATAGAGTTACATATATTACCAATGACCACCAGAATTTCTATTTCATTCTGTTTTCCCCAGTGATTGATGGGTCTGGGGAATAAAGCCGTGCTAATATGTAGTTTCAGGCTATTCTGGAGCCAACTTGAAGATGATTTCCAGGTTATTGGAATAGGATGAGAGAGCACTTTCTGCACAGTTCATTTGTTGACAATGAACTAATATGAAGAGGTTCCTTGGAAATCCACCAAAATGATGGGACAAGGGGATATCAACAAAGTTATTATCTTCACCTGTAACACCAAGATCGTGCTGCTGGAAACTCAGGTACCTGTCCCCTCCTAAGGTCTGAGAATGAATCCACCACCAAGTGCTTACACTGTTCTACATTATCTTCATGAGCTTATTTAATACTTTAAAACCCTGTGAGGAAGGAATTACTATGGTTACTTGTGAGTTTAAAAAACTCAAGTGATTCACAAATCATAGGTAGTGAGCATTTCAAGCCTACTTGGAGGAGCATGTATATGTGTGTTTGTGTGTAAACAGAGAAGGGGAGGCTGTCTTTAGAATGATCTAGAAGCCCCTTGCAACTGTTTCTCTTGAAACTAGATTTATTACAGTAGTTGCCTGGAGCATTTTTAAACTAATTTTAAATAATGTTAGCTCAGGAGAGAAATGTTCTTGCTACCTTACTGTTTAAAAAAAAAATGTATCTTCAATCTATTTCGCTGCTTCCCATACTTTCTACATATTACATGTGTGTTCTTTTAAATAGGGAAAAGGCAGTACCTGGGTAAGGGAACACACCTATAGTTAGCCAGAGCCCCAGTAAACAAATACTAGATGGAGAAGCCAAAAAGAATGAAAGCTTTGGAATAAGGCAGACCTATGTAAACTCTACCACTTTTATCATAGTGATCCTGCTGAAGGTTATTAACCTCTCTGAGTTTCAACCTCCACATCTATAAAATAAGCAAATCATGATACTCATGGAGTGACTGTAAGGATTAACTAAGAAAAGTATACTTTAAAAAAAAACCTGGCATTGTGCTGTTGCTCGGCAAATGTCAGTTCTTTATTGCATGCTTTCTAGGGCAACCCAGTAGCTGCTGGAGGTCCCAGGACCAAACCAAGGAGATGGCTCTCAGAAGAACCTAGACAGGTGCACACCCAACTCTGTCTTAGCTGAACTTCAAGCCAAACTTCACCCCCAAGGGAGAATAAAATCCCTGGAATTTAGAGATAATATATTTTCTAATTCCTGGAGGCCTTATGACAGCATATCGCGAACTTTACATAAAGGTCTTTTAGCCAACTAGATAAATTTTGATGACTAATGTTTAGAAATAATTTTGTCAAAGATTTAACCCTTCACCACATGGGCTAGAAAGATTAAGCCTCTTTTGTGTCATTATTATAATAATTGCTATGATTGCTAAAGATAACTGGGCAATAATAGAACTGTCTAAAATTAATTTTTCCTCACGATCTGTAATTGAAAGAGCCCATTCATAGTCTAAAGAGAAAGTCTTACATTTCTAATGATATAGTGTCATTCATGCTTCAAGCATCAGTTCTTCATTGTCAGTTTCTCATTTCAGATTGATATTTTGAACTGAAGCAAGAGTGTCTATTTGTGGCTTAAATACATTGGTGTCTTCATCATTACTGTCTTGAAGTGTAGCCAGGATCATTGGTCAAACAGAGAGACTATTAAAATAAAACTGAAGATAAAGCAAAACTTACTCCATTTTCCTAAACAACATCATGAGTTCCTGAGTCATTTATATGTGCCTACCATGTTCCAGGCCTTGTACTAGGGATCCTAAGGAAAGATTTTGGTCTTAATGCGCTAACATTCTTGAGAGACTCCCTCTCAATCAGGGTTTCTCAAAATTGACACTATTGCTGTTTGGGGCCAGATGACTGTTGTAGGAACTGAATCCTGTGTACTATGAGATATTTATCCCTGACCTCTACCCCTAGTGCCAGTGACACCTCCTTTCTCTTTACTGACAACCAAAAACCTCCAGACATTGACAAATGTCCCCAGGGAAGGAACTGGGGGCAAAGTTGTGCCTGGTTGAGGACCACTGGTCTTGATGCGAATACCAATTAGTAACTGCCATTGGTGGAAGTTCCCTGTACTGTTCTTGGTCCAGGTCACCTAAATTTCCTGGTTCAAATATAACTTCTAGGCTATTTTTGGTTTCCTGGAAAAGTTCATGACACAACATCTCAATATAACTCAGATGAGGTCACACACACACTTATAAAATTTAAACCTTTCCCAAGCAACTTATTATTTTCAGGGGCAAAAAAGATACTAAATGAATTGCTTGGGAAGCTTTGGTATCTATCAGATCCAATAATGAGCACAGTTTATGGAGCACTGTTGCATACAATGTGGCTTTTGCAGGAGGCATCATAGAAGAGCAAGTCTCTTGTGACCACTGGAGAGACTGTCTCACCCACACTTCCAACTCTATAATGATCTATACATATCTTTCACCTGGATTCCAAAAGTTTCACATGGCTAAAAATATGTTAATAGCCACATAAACATTTTTTTTTTAAAAAAAGCAACAAGCAAAAATGAAACACCTTAGGAAAACTCTCCTTCATTTAGGATCATTTAGATGTAAGGTATAGCGATTGGACTTTCTCTAAGTATCAACTCAGATCAATTGGTACTGGCTGTCTAGAGTACTGGGCTGGAAAAAGTTCTTAGATCACACCTGTTAGAGGGAAAGAACGCCATGTTTGATTAGTGATGTCTATGCTATCCGTTGAACAGAAGAGTAAATTATGTATACCTGCTATTTGCCACCCTCGATCCAGACACCGTTTTCAGTGCTAGTATCAATTATTTACATAGACTGGTTAACTCCATAGATGAAGTCTATAAATGGGCTGGATGTGTTCAGTTCTACCTAGTTCTTCAATATGATTCATGTTAGTCTACTTGTTTTTACTAAACAATTTGTAGGACTGTGTTTTTCTTTCTAATAGGTTATATCATGAGCAAATCAAACTAAAACAAATCTCAAGAAAATGATTAGGGGTAATACCAGGCTTCTTTGAGGATTTATTGATCTTTCAGTTTTTCTTTTTAGAGAGGTATAACCTAAGAGCATGGACATATGCCACCAATGATTTCTAGGTTCTTCTCTACATTGTTTTATTGAAGTCTATATATTCCTTCCTCTGTTTAAATAGTTACTTATTAATTTATTCATTTAGTAAATATTTATTTAAGGCCATCTTTGTGCAAGTAAAATGCCAAATGACTGGATCAGACATGAACTCTTCCCACAGGGACCTTACAATCTAGCAGAAGACGTAAAAAATGCATACATTACAAAGTTGGGCTTCCCTTGTGGCTTAGCTGGTAAAGAATCCACTTGCAATGCGGGAGACCTGGGTTTGATCCCTGGGTTGGGAAGATTCCCTGGAGAAGGGAAAGACTACCCACTCCAGTATTCTGGCCTGAAGAATTCCATGGACAGTCCATGAGGTTGCAAAGAGTCAGACACGACTGAGCAACTTTCACTATACAAGGTTATGAAAGATAAAAACGACAAATGCCAATGAAAAAATTGTTTAGGAAACAACTGCAAGAAGACTACAAGGTAGAGATTCCCTTCCAAGTGAGAGATCAGCAAAGAATGCCTTTGAGTGAGACTTGAAGTACTGGTAAGATTATGCTGGCAGAGAAAGAAAACATTCCTCAAAGCAAAGAAGCCTGTAGGAGAGGCAGAGAAGGGGAAAGTTTGGGATATAGATGAAAAAAAACAGCAAGTAGCTCTGTTGGGATGGGACACAGTAATAAAACAAGATAACAGGAAATAAATTTGGAAAGACAGAGGACTCAGACCTACTGAGTGTAAAATCAGAGTAGGTAGACATGCTCTTTTAACAGATGAAACTCCAATTATACTTATTGCAAATGAGAGTTGGGTCATAACCCCCTTCTTTTTTAATTTATGTTTCATGAACATGATTCAGTTGTTAGAAGAACGGGCTGCTTGCCTACTTACCAAAGGGAACCTGGCAGCCTCCTCTATGCTGATGACAGTTTTATTTTTATAAACTGGGAGTGGCTTTGAGCAAAGGATGGATTCTTTCTGCTAATTACCAGATACTTTATTCTTTGTATACTATACAAAAGTAGAGACCAGTTTATTTGATATTCATTCTTTCATTTTAAATACAGGCTTAAATGTTGACTTATAGAACTCTATACAACTGGACGGTTTTTCAACTATCTGGGGGACACTTGCTATCTGCTCTTGCAAAATGGTAGAGCCTGTTGCACATTCTTCAGGGAATAAATGGAGATGATTTTACAGCTGAAGCAGCTAAAAGATGTAATTGTAGTAACTATTGTGATTGAGAGAACCAATTGTGAGAGCCTATGATGTGACAGACTCTTTGAACCATGAACTGTGTAGCCCGCCAGGCTTCTCTGTCCACGGAACTTCCCAGGCAAGATAACTGGAATGGGTTGCCATTTCCTCCTCCAGGGACAGACATTGTGTAAACTCTTATTTAATTCTTCATTCTGTAAATGTTAATGGAACACCTACTACGTAGAAGATGTGCTAAGCACTGTGATAGAAGGTCAGTAATGAGAAATAGGTTTCAACTTTCAACTTTCAAGAAGCATAGAGTCCACTGGGGGGATTAGTCAAATGATCATAAAGTTATAAATTGACAACAGAGCTGTACAGGAACAATGACAAGGTTCCTGGGAAACATATAAAAAAGGGAAGAACCCAACTCAGACTGTGAGGTCAAGAAAGACCGACTCAGGAAGATCAGTAAACAAAAGTGGGTTGCGTAGAAGGAGAAACATTCTAATCAAAGGAAACACAAAAGCTCAGAAGCAGTCAGGGAGTGTGGCATGTCTGAAGAATTCAAAGAGAGCCAGTAAGTTCAAAACCAAAGAAAGGTGGAGAGAAGAATGTGTGATGAGAGATAGGTAAGGTGAGATAAGGGTAAGAATTTAGTATAAATCTATGAACAAAGAGAAAACAGAAAGGTTTGAAGTTTGGAGAGTTTAGACAAAGGAAATCTGATGAGATTTCCATTGTGAGAATGTTAATTTCACTGCAGTGTAGAAATAGAGAGAAAGAAGGCCAGGTTGTTGGTGTGAATTCTTTAAAAGCTGTCACAGTTACTTGGGCAGGAGCCAAGGGTCTATACTAAGGAACATGTAGGAGACATAAAGGGAAGAGAGTGAGGTGAGTGGTTCTGATAGATGTGTATGTGGTGACACTGGCCAGATCGAAGGATTTGAGGAAGACGAAGAAAGCAAGAGAGATGTTAAGCATAAAATGTAGATTCTAAAATACAGAACTGGATATACAGTGGTGCAAGTCATCCCCAAGGGGCATAAGAAACCTGGAAGGAGTCTGATTTTGACAGAAAGGAGCAACAATCTCCTCCTAAATCCCCTATGATATAATGTGTTTGCTAGTTCCATTTTACAGATGAGGAATCTGAGACTCATAAGGAAAATAACCTTAGTTTCTCTCTTTATAAATGACAGAGCCAAGATTGGAGCTTTGGTTTAAGACTCAAAAGGCTTGAGATTATTTTTTTAGGCAAATACATCAACTTACGGATTTTAAGGTACAGAACTCTGACTGACTACTTAATAACATTACTACAAGAATCAAAGGAGTCCATGATCTGAGCCACAGTCAGCTCCCAGTCTTGTTTTTGCTGACTGTATAGAGCTTCTCCATCTTTGGCTGTAAAGAATATAATCAATCTGATTTCAGTGTTGGCCATCTGGTGATGTCCATGTGTAGAATCTTCTCTTGTGTTGTTGGAAAAGGGTGTTTGCTATGACCAGTGCGTTCTCTTGGCAAAACTCTATTAGCCTTTGCCCTGCTTCATTCCATACTCCAAGGCCAAATTTGTCTGTTACTTCAGGTGTTTCTTGACTTCCTACTTTTGCATTCCAGTCCCCTATAATGAAAAGGACATCTTTTTTGGGTGTTAGTTCTAAAAGGTCTTGTAGGTCTTCATAGAACCATTCAACTTCAGCTTCTTCAGCGTTACTGGTTGGGGCATAGGCTTGGATTACCGTGATATTGAATGGTTTGCCTTGAAAATGAACAGAGATCATTCTGTCATTTTTGAGATTGCATCCAAGTACTGCATTTCAGACTCTTTTGTTGACCATGATGGCTACTCCATTTCTTCTAAGGGATTCCTGTCCACAGTAGTAGATATAATGGTCATCTGAGTTAAATTCACCCATTCCAGTCCATTTTAGTTCGCTGATTCCTAGAGTGTTGACATTCACTCTTGCCATCTCCTGTTTGACCACTTCCAATTTGCCTTGATTCATGGACCTAACATTCCAGGTTCCCATGCAATGTTGCTCTTTACAGCATCAGACCTTGCTTCTATCACCAGTCATATCCACAACTGGGTATTGTTTTTGCTTTGGCTCCATCCCTTCATTCTTTCTGGAGTTAATTCTCCACTGATCTCCAGTAGCACATTAGGCACTTACCGACCTGGGGAGTTCCTCTTTCAGTACCCTATCATTTTGCCTTTTCATACTGTTCATGGGGTTCTCAAGGCAAGAATACTGAAGTGGTTTGCCATTCCCTTCTCCAGTGGACCACATTCTGTCAGACCTCTCCACCGTGACCTGACCGTCTTCGGTGGCCCCACATGGCATGGCTTAGTTTCACTGAGTTAGACAAGGCTGTGGCCCATGTGATCAGATTGGCTAGTTTTCTGTGATTATGGTTTTAGTGTGTCTGCCCTCTGATGCCCTCTCACACCACCTACCGTCCCACTTGGGTTTCTCTTACCTTGGATGTGGGGTATCTCTTCACAGCTGCTCCAACAAAGCTCAGCCACTGCTCAAAATGCTGCACTCAATATGCCAGCAAATTTGGAAAATTCAGTAGTGGCCACAGGACTGGAAAAGGTCAGTATTCATTCCAATCCCTAAGAAAGGCAATCCCAAAGATTGCTCAAACTACCACACAATTGCACTCATCTCACATGCTAGTAAAGTAATGCTCAAAATTCTCCAAGCCAGACTTCAGCAATACGTGAACAGTGAACTTCCAGATGTTCAAGGTGGTTTTAGAAAAGGCAGAGGAACCAGAGATCAAATTACCAACATCCGCTGGATCATCGAAAAAGCAAGAGAGTTCCAGAAAAACATCTATTTCTGCTTTATTGACTATGCCAAAGCCTTCAACTGTGTGGATCACAATAAACTGTGGAAAATTCTGAAAGAGATGGGAATACAAGACTACCTGACCTGCCTCTTGAGAAATCTGTATGCAGGTCAGGAGGCAACAGTTAGAACTGGACATGGAACAACAGACTGGTTCCAAATAGGAAAAGGAGTACATCAAGGCTGTATATTGTCACCCTACTTATTTAACTTATATGCAGAGTATATCATGAAAAACGCTGGGCTGGAGGAAGCACAAGCTGAAATCAAGATTGCTGGGAGAAATATCAGTAACCTCAGATATGCAGATGACACCACCCTTATGGCACAAAGTGAAGATGAACTAAGAAGCCTCTTGATGAAAGTGAAAGAGGAGCGTGAAAAAGTTGGCTTAAAGCTCAACATTCAGAAAACTAAGACCATGGCATCTGGTCCCATCACTTCATGGGAAATAGATGGGGAGACAGTGGAAACAGTGTCAGACTTTATTTTTGGGGCTCCAAAATCACCACAGATGGTGATTGCAACCATGAAATTAAAAGACGCTTGCTCCTTGGTAGGAAAGTTATAACCAACCTAGATAGCATATTAAAACGCAGAGACATTACTTTGCCAACAAAGGTCCATCTAGTCAAGGCTATGGCTTTTCCAGTGGTCATGTATGGATGTGAGAGTTGGACTGTGAAGAAAGCTGAGCGCCGAAGAACTGATGCTTTTGAACTATGGTGTTGGAGAAGACTCTTGAGAGTCCCTTGGACTGCAAGGAGATCCAACCAGTCTATCCTAAAGGAAATCAGTCCTGAATATTCATTGGAAGGACTGATGCTGAAGCTGAAACTCCAGTACTTTGGCCACGTGATGCGAAGAGCTGACTCATTGGAAAAGACCCTGATGCTGGGAGGGATTGGGGGCAGGAGGAGGAGGGGATGACAGAGGATGAGATGGCTGGATGGCATCACTGACTCGATGGACATGGGTTTGAGTAGACTCCAGGAGTTGGTGATGGACAGGGAGGCCTGGCGTGCTGCGCTTCATGGGGTCACAAGGAGTCAGACATGACTGAGCAACTGAACTGAACTGAACAAGAATCAAAGGGCTTGAAAGAATGAAGCAGTACCTGACACACAGTAAGAACTCAATAAAGACTAGCTATTGTTATTATTACTATTATTAATTATATCTGGATTTGGGACTTGCTCACTTACAGCTTGTTTCCTTACAGGATTATCTCCTTCCTCAGAAATGCCTTTGCTTTTCTCCTCTATTGATCCATCATTTCTTCATGCAAAGCTCCATTTAAGATTCATTAACTCAGAAAAATCTGCCAGCAAAATCTCATCTATTATTTCCTTCAACAAATATATGTCTATTCCTGTTCTAGGTACAGAGTACACCAGTCAACCAAAGTTGTTGCTTTCTTAGATCTTACATTCTAGTGAAGAAAGATAGTTACTAGATCAGTAAACATTTTAATTATATGACCTGATATAATTTGTCTTTTGCCATGCAGTATAAATGTTATTTGGGGCTTTCCAGGTGGCACAGTGGTAAAAAATCTGCCTGCCAATGCAGAGATACTGTTTCGATCCTTCCTGGGTCAGATAGGTCCCCTGGAGTAGGAAATGACAACCCACTCCAATATTCTTGCCTGGAAAATTCCATGGAGAGAGGAGCCTGGGATCTGCAGTCCATGGGATCTCAAAGAGTTGGCCATGACTAAGTGACTGAGCATGCACATGATAAATCCTGTTTAAAAATGAAACAAAGAAAAAAGGGTACAGAGAGTTGTGGTAGGATAGAGCTGCTATTTCATCTTAGGTAGTCAAGGAAAGAGCCTTGACAATTTGCCATGTGAGTAGATAACCAAATGAAGCCACAGGGTAAAGGAGAGAAGCACGATGGACTGTGCTTGATCTCATCAAGGAAAAAGAAGGTGGTTGATGTGACTGAGATAGCAAGGAAAAGAGAAAGAGTTGGAGATGAGGTAGAGTCAGATGATGAGCCAAGAAAGGGACATTGGAATCTATTCTGGAGTGTTTTAAGAGAGAAGAAAGGTGATCTCATTTTGGTTTTACATTTGAAACCCTCTCACTCTGTGTTGATATAATACATATATACAATAGAATATTTAATTAAAAAGAATGAAATAATGCCATTTGCAGCAGCATGGATGGACCTAGAGATTATCATACTGAGTGAAGTCAGACAGAGGAGAAATATTGTATTCCCTTATATGTGGTGCATGCAGGTCAGGAAGCAACAGTTAGAACTGGACATGGAACAAGAGACTAGTTCCAAATAGGAAAAGGAGTACATCAAGGCTGTATATTGTCACCCTGCTTATTTAACTTATATGCAGAGTACATCATGAAAAACCCTGGGCTGGAGGAAGCACAAGCTGGAATCAAGATTGCCGGGAGAAATATCAGTAACCTCAGATATGCAGATGACACCACCCTTATGGCACAAAGTGAAGATGAACTAAAGAGCCTCTTGATGAAAATGAAAGAGGAGAGTGAAAAAGTTGGTTTAAAGCTCAACATTCAGAAAACTAAGATCATGGCATCCGGTCCCATCACTACATGGCAAATAGATGGGGAAACAGTGGAAACAGTGGCTGACTTTATTTTGGGGGGCTCCAAAATCACTGCAGATGGTGATTGCAACCATGAAATGAAAAGACGCTTACTCCTTGGAAGGAAAGTTATGACCAACCTAGACAGCATATTAAAAAGCAGAGACATTACTTTGTCAACAAAGGTCCATCTAGTCAAGGCTATGGTTTTTCCAGTGGTCATGTATGGATGTGAGAGTTGGACTGTGAAGAAAGCTGAGCACCGAAGAATTGATGCTTTTGAACTATGATGTTGGAGAAGACTCTTTAGAGTCCCTTGGACTGCAAGGAGATCCAACCAGTCTATCCTAAAGGAGATCAGTCCTGGGTGTTCATTGGAAGGACTGATGTTGAAGCTGAAGCTACAATACTTTGGCCACGTGATGCGAAGAGCTGACTCATTGGAAAAGACCCTGATGCTGGGAAAAATTGAAGGCAGGAAGAGAAGGGGACGACAGAGGATAAGATGGTTAGATGGCATCACCAACTCAATGGACATGGGTTTGTGTGGACTCCAGGAGTTGGTGATGGACAGGGAGGCCTGGCATGCTGCGGTTCATGGGGTCACAAAGAGTCAGACACAACTGAGCAACTGAACTGAACTGATATGTGGAATCTAAAAGGAAATGATACAAATGAACTGAATTACGAAAGAGAAAGAGACTCACAGACTTAGAGAACAAACTTATGGTTGCCCGGCTGGGGAAGAGGGGAAGAATAGTGGGGAAGGGATTGATAGGGAGTTTGGGATGGACATGTACATACTGCTATCTTTAAAATGCATAACCAACAAGGACCTACTGCATAACATATGGAACTCTGCTCAATGTTATGTGGCAGCCTGGATGGAAAGGAAGTTTAGGGGAGAATGAACACATGTGTTGTTGTTATTCAGTCACTAAGTCATGTCTGACTCTCTTGTGACCGCATGGAATGTAGCTTGCCAGGCTCCTCTGTCCATGGGATTTCCCAGGCAAGAATACTGGAGTGGGTTGCCAGTTCCTTCTCCAGGGGGTCTTCCCAATTCAGGAATCGAATCCACATCTCCTACATTGCAGGGGAATTCTTTATCAATGAACCACTGGGGAAGCCCGGATACATGTAAGTGTATGGTCTAATCCCTTCGCTGTTCACCTAAAACTACCATTGTTAATTGGCTATACCCAATACAAAATAAAAAGTTTAAAAAACACAAAAAAGCACTATCACTCTGGCTGCCACAGAGAATCGAGAGTAGGAAGGTAAGGGTGTAAACAAGGAGTAGAACAGTATCCAGGGGAGAGATGGTTTTGGATTGACCTGGGTGATAGCACTGGGAATAGTAAGGTATGATCAAATCTGAAATACGTTTCAAAGATCCAGACTCTATGATTAGTTAATAGATTAGCTGTAGATAAGATGTAGAATATGAAAGTAAGAAAGACATCATGTATTTTACACCAAGGTTTGGGGACTAAGTGGCCAAAAGGATGGGGTAACCACGTACTGTGATGAAGGAGATTGTGAGAGGAGAGGGTTTTGGAAGAAAAAGGAAGAGTTTAGCTTCGAACAAATTAAGATGTAGATGGCTATTACACATGGGAGTGGGGATGTCCAACAGGAAGCTAGACAGAAATGACAGTAATTCGGGGGAGAAGTCAGAACTTAAAAATCTGAAGTCATCACCTTCAAGGTAACATTTATAACTAAGAACTGAATGATATCACCTAGAAAAATGTCGAATGAGAAGAGGCCAGAGGACCAGGTCCTCGGTTACCCCCAACATCTGGAGTTGGGGGAGAATAGGGGCAAAGGAATGGCATAGAGTCCCATCACTTCATGGCAAATAGATGGGGAAACAATGGAAATAGTGACACACTTTATTTTCTTGGGCTCCAAAATCACTGCAGATGGTGACTGCAGCTGTGAAACTAAAAGACACTTGCTCCTTGGAAGAAAAGCCTCGACCAACCTAGACCGCATATTAAAAAGCAGAGACATTACTTTGTCAACAAAGGTCCATCTAGTCAAAGTTCTGGTTTCTCCAGGAGTCATGTATGGATGTGAGAGTTGGACCATAAAGAAAGCTGAGCACTGAAGAATTGATGCTTTTGAACTGTGGTGTTGGAGAAGACTCTTGAGAGTCCCTTGGACTGCAAGGAGATCCAACCAGTCTATCCTAAAGGAAATCAGTCCTGAATATTCATTGGAAGGACTGATGCTGAAGCTGAAGCTCCATTACTGTGGCTACCTGAAGCGAAGAACTGACTATTGGAAAAGACTCTGATGCTGGGAAAGATTGAAGGCAAGAGAAGGGGACGACAGAGGGTGAGATGGTTGGGTGGCATCACCAGTCCATGGACATGAGTTTGAGCAAGCTCCAGGAGTTGGTGATGGACAGGGAAGCCTGGTGTGCTGCAGTCCACGGAGTCACAAAGGGTTGGACACGACTGAGTGACTGAACTGACCTGAGGGGCAAAGGAGCCTGAGGTAGGAAGAAAACCAAAGGAGAGTGGTGTCCTGGGGAATGTACTTCAAGGAGGCAGCAGTTTTCTCAAGTGACACAAGAAATAGTTTCTAGGTCCATATGCCTCAAATTGTGTCAGTTTTCTACAGCATTTTTTTCAAAAGCTTACAGAGAATATATTCCAAGATTCGCATCTGGTAGCCACGGGGCCAAATTTATCCACAAATATATTTTGTTTGACCAGTTCAGAATTTGTTTTAAAATATTGAATTTGAAAGCCTTTATGTTGGCTATATGCTCTGCAGTTAACTAAAGGTCTTGAAGTTTTGTTTAAAACAGGTATATGTTCCTGGTATTATAAGCATTTATGACAATGATATCAAACACATACATGCTCAACATGGTGATTATTGTACTTAAACTTCTCCTCAGCCATAATGTAAAAACTCTAAAGGCCTGTCCTTTGAAATTTTGAATTCTGCCTAGTTCTAGTGTCTATGGCAATAAGAATTATGGCCTTCAGAAATATTCCATGCTCTAATCTCAGCTCTTTGAATATGCTACCTTCCCTGGCAAAAGGGAGTTAGCTGATGTGATTAAGGTTAATTGGTTGACCTTAAAATAAGGAGATTACCCTGGATTATGGACTGGGCCCCCTGTAATCACATGATCACCTAAAAGCAGGAGAGAAAAGCAGAAAGAGAAGGCAGAGGGACTCAAAGGATGAGAAGAATTTGCTCTTGTTGGTTTGGAAAGGACTACTTAACGAGGAAATGGAGACCTCAGACCTATGACCAAAGAAAATGTATTCTGCCAACAACCTGAATAAATTTAGAAGTTTGTTCCCCTAGAGCCTCCAGAAAAGAAGGCAGCTCTGTTAACACTTTGATGTCAGCTTTTGAGGCCCTGAGCAGAGAATCCAGACAAGTTATCCTGGACTTCCAACCTACAGAACTGATGAGACAATAAATGTTTTAAGCTGCTAAGTGTGTGGTAATTTATTACACAGCAATAGAAAAGGGCTTCTCTCGTGGCTCATGCAGTAAAGAATATGCCTGCAATGTAGGAGACCCGAGTTAAATCCCTGGGTCAGGAAGATCCCCTGCTACCCACTCCAGTATTCTTGCCTGGAGAGTTCCATAGACAGAGGAGCCATGAAGTTGCAAACGGTTGTACACAACTGAGCAACTAACCCGCATAATGGGAAACAAATACGACAACCTTAATGAACTATCAATGTTGAAGTATAAATCTATCTTCCTCTAGAAAGACGTCTTATATCATTCTATCTGATTTTCATCCTCTAAATTTAGAGCTCTTATCTGTACCACCTAGCAACATATTTGTTGCTTGTCTCATCTGGCTATTCTGTTCTCATATATTTCACTTTTCATGTGTATTTTGAAAACTTTCATTTAAAAAACTCAGTTTCTTGAAGGCAGAGACTGAGTCTTCTATTCTCAAAATCAACTTCTGGAAATCTAATCTGGTTAGATCATTGTCCTGTTTAAATTGCTGCATGGATTTCTGTTGCCATCAGCACACACAAAGTTGGTCAGGACCAACACAGATGGCAGAGCGTGATCTGGCTCCTCCTCACCCCAGCTCCATCTCGTGAGGCATCATGGCACCCCCCTACTGGATCTTCAGCCACAGTGGCCTCATCTCAGTCTCTCTTGTTGGCTATTCTCTTTCCTGCTCCAGGGCCTTTGCCCATGCTGTTCCTTCTCTCTTTCCTCCCTTCTGTGCTTGGTAAATTCCAGCTTCTCCTTTAGATCTCAGTTCAATGGTCCCTACTTCTCAAAAGAAGCCTTTTCTGGCCTCTTTTACTAGGTCAGTGAAACTTTTTGTACATTCTCATAGTCTCAATCTTTCCTTATTCAAGCAATTTAATATTTGGATCTATGGCAAACTAATTAACGTCATGTTACCTCCCAGTAAAAATTCTAAGATGGTAGAGAACAATCAGTTTTTGTTGTTATATTCCCATTCCCTAACAGGATGCCTGCCATATAATAGTTGTTTTACAAATTTGGGGATGGATAGAGAAATTAGGATTGACATATATGCATATGTTAGGGGCAGCACACTGATGAAAACCGCCCACCCTGGCCAGGCACCATAGTAACTATTTGCATGAGTTGTTTTACGACGGGAGGTCCTGGTAAGGAACACGGAACTAATAAGCCACCACCAACCGGAAGAGTTCGGGAAAGGTCAAAAGGAGACACCACATGTCCGATCACATCTCAGAATCCTTCTCTCTGGCATCCATCTTGGCTGAACAAGGCGTGCACCACCAGGAAGGACTCTGAGTCAGAATGATTGGCTAAAGACAACCTGGAAACTAATCCCATCACCATAAAACCCAAGACCTTCCAGAAGGAACACAGCCTTGGTAATACCTTGATTTCATCCCAGTGAAACCCATAAAAGATTTCCAATTTGAAAAACTGTAAGATAATAAATCTGTGTTGTTTAAGGCCCTAAATTTGTGACAACTTGTTAACTGGAGCAATAGAAAATGAATACAATAACCTGGACCGTTGCTTTGTCCACAGAAATTCAATACATTTTCTGATTGACTTTAGCTCAAAAATCTTTATTGAGTAAAACTGGATTGTTAACAACCTAGTACAACATGTATAGGATTTAGAGCTGAAAAAAAATCTTTAAAAACGTTACCTTTAACCCTTTTCCCATAATAGAGATTTAAAAAATTGAAGCTCAAAGGAGTAAAGAAACTAGCAAAAGATTACATATCTAGCTGGTGGGGAAGCCTCAGGGAGACCACCTATGTTGTGAGACAATGAGAAAAAAAAATAACAAAAAGGAGACAGCTTTGAATAATCTGCTCTACATATGGTGATCTCAAGGAGTAGCAAGTAGGACAGTATTTTTCTGCCTTGCAAACCAAAAGGCTAGGAGGTCTCTACCCAATTTTTAAAAAGAACACTAAATAACAAATACAATAACAAATAACAGATTGGCTGCAAGAGGAGAAAAAGTACTCTCTGAGTAGGATTTGCCACATGGGATTAGTGAGTGTCTCATTATCTGTTGCTTGAGTTAAAAAAAAAATGTTCACATTATATAAATAGATTCCTTTACTCTTTGGAACAAAAATTATGTGTGTTTAGGTTGTAAAATGGAATACGGGCAAGCTAGAGAGCTAGCTATTATGCTAACAAATATTGGTAGGGTTTTTTTCGTGTGTCATAATATAGTAGGCCATCGGTTCATGTCAGTAGTGTGACTTGCTTCTTTCCAGAGAGTTTATTTAAAATTGTACTGTTTGAGACTTAAATGCATGTCTTCTGTTACCTACCAGATCTAGAGGATTTTCAACAGACAGCAAGCTAGTACAAATCATCAACCTACTCTGAGGCTAAAGCAGAAGAATGATAAAACACAAATAATTCACATCATCAGTGCCCTTGATGTCAGCAATGGTCTTCAGTTGGGAACAGTCATGAGAAGGGAAAATTGGGGGGATTTTCAAACAGTAGACCATTGAAAAAAACAACCAGTCTCTGGAAAATATGAATATTCTAATCTTGGTTTTTCTGTTAAACCAGTCATTTTTTAAAATCTGACAAATTTTAATGGAAAACAGAATCCTGCCATAACATAGGTATCTGCAAATCTCCTAAATATTAGTAAAACTGACTCTGTTTAATAGAAAGGGCTGTGCAAATGCAAATCATTATTAAAGAGACTGTGTACAAATTAGAGAAAAATGACTAATAGTAACATATTGTTCTGAGATGTCTTCCCCCAAGCAAGGCAAAAAATACCAGTCAACTAGTCAGCCAGGCTTTATTTAGTATCAAATCTGTTCTCGAAAGTATCCAAGCCTAGAGATGTAAGAGAAGCAGGTGGTCACCGCAGTTATGAAAACAATTAATCTAATGGCAAAAGTTTACAGAGAACTCCGTATATGCTAGAAAAATTTACCTTAATTTAGTCATAATCTTCACACCAGCCCTGTTGAGTGTAAATTTCCACTCCCAGTTTACAAATGAAGAGCTATGGGAAAGTTGCAAAGATGTCAAGTATCTTACAAAGGCTATGCACCTAGCACAATGTGGAGTCCAGACTGACCCCAAAGCAGATGTTCCTTCCACTCACTCTGCTGTTCCACTCATCTCTTTTCAGAAATGGTATAACACACTGCCAAGAACCATAGGTTTAGGAGGGTTAAACCTATCGTAAGGCAGACGGTACACAAATGTTGCTCTGCTAGGTTTACCAGCAAGCTTGTTTGCTCTCTTCGAGAACCAGGAGAGTGGGTGGAGAAATGCTAAGTCTGTGGACTCAGAGTGCTTGAATTCAAATCCCACTTCATCCACTGGGAAATTTGCTTAATATGCCTCAGGTATTGTGATTTCTATTATCTCATTCATCAAGTCTTTAATGGAGAACTCCATCTGCAGCACCAGCTTCCTTATAGGGTTGCTTTGAGGTAACACAGAGGCAGCCCTACCTTCTTCACTGTGTATGGGCCATGAGGTAACCCGTATACAGCACTTAGAATACAACCAGTTCGTCATATTCTGAGATTCTTATTAATAGTTATCATCAGTGTAAATCAAAGCACTAGAGGATGAAACTGAGAAGAGTATTTGATAGGCAGGTGGAAAAGGAAATGGCAACCCACTCCAGTATTTTTGCCTGGAGAATCTCATGGACTGAGGAGTCTGGCTGGCTACAGTCCATGGGAATACAAAAGAGTTGGACCTGACTTAGCGACTAAACAACAAACAGTAGGCAGAATTGAATGAATAAAACAGAAAACAAGTAAAAGATTGATCAAATTTGTTCCTTTGCTAAGCAGTCATTGAACATGAGCACAAGCATGTCATAGTCCATGGAAATGACTAAGACATATTTTTGGACCTGTCTTCAAGGAACTTTTAAATCTACCTGCATTTACCATTTGGGCCATATAAGGACAAGTGAGTTTGCAGTTAGCCTCAGGAGACACAGTCAAACCTCAGATCCACTCGACTCAATGCCTTATTTATTCTTTATCTTTAGCTTAAACTCTGATTCCCTCCTGTCATTCTTCCTGATCATCCTCTTAAGACACCTGTCTCTTCATCTGTTCCTACCCTCCACATTGCACCTTGAAAATTACAAAATAGCTTTCAGTCCATTTACGAAAACTTTTTTCAGTTCTCTCTCAATCAAACCCTCTTGAAACCAAAGTTCTAAGTTATGTAGTTTTCCTAAAACACGTACTGATACTATCCCACATGCTTCTGATATTAGGGTTCTTACCCTTTCACATTATCCTTTTGCCATATAATGACTAGTGCTTCAGATCCAGATTAAACAAAACTCCTATGCAGCACCTTCTATGATTTATTCAAAGCGATTTCCCACTCTCCTGTGCCCCTTCTGTAGCTTATATCTATGTCTATGACGCCCTTACCAAGTTGTAAGGCAAACTAGTCTTGATTTCTTGTCACTGTCAAATTCCTTAAAACGTACACTTTGCCTGGTACCTGGCTCTATGTTAGTCATTCAGACCGTTTAATTAATTTCTGCCATATTCATATTCAATACCACAAAAGTTAGCATTTGGCTTTGCACATACACTTAGAAGTAGTGTTGCAGAGTAAGAATCATCATGTGAGCATAATCTTAATCAGTAAATCAACAAATAATTGACAGAAAGATGTTTATCTTTCCAGTTCAGTTCTGAGGCACACAAATAATGTACTCAAAGAACTTAGTATATAACTGGGGGAAAACAAAACTGATCTGGACTAAGGTAACCAAACTCTTAATTATTAATCTCTTTCATATTTCCTCTTATCTCCTGAACTGTGTTGTCCACAATGATAGTGTTTGGGAGGTAATCACTAAGAAGTTTATTTATCTGTTCTACAGTAACTACCATTGGGGAGATGAAATTTTTCTGTGCTTGGAAACCAGAATTACAGAAAGGCATGCAAATGCACAGATGGGTGAGCAACTAATAGAAAAGGAAGACTTTGGAGAGCCATTAAAAACAAGAATTAATTCTGAATAGAAAAAGGAAATTACCCTAAAGGATAAGTATAAAGGCAGCATGAGTGCTCCCTACATGAAATGAGAACATTTTAAACAAGAATTAAGGGAGCAATAAAATTCATCCTTACATTTTATTATTTCACAATCATCCTTTCTCTTTGATAATTGTAAGAATATAATCTATAACCATCTAGCTCATTCATATAGAACTTTCTGGCAAAGAGTGACAGAAGACACCCAAGAAAAACTGTATGGTTGGTGCCTCATTCAACTTGGGAGAGGATCTTAAGTATTTTCTGTCAAATGGGAGACTAGGAATTCCTTTTCCATTTTCTGCTCTGGCTTCTCAAGAACTCAAGGTGATTTGCAAATAAAATCTATACTCTTCTGGTTCAAGGAAAATTCCAAGGTAGATCATATAGTATATCTACTCTTAATGTTTAAGAAAAAAAGTAAAATAATATGGATAATAGGTATGTTTTATTCATGTATTTATTCAAAAATTAAGCATTTCCTAAGTGCAAAGCAGTGTGCCAGCTACTAAGAATGATAAATGGGAAACTAAGAGATTAAGAATAATAGTTAACAACTACTGAGTGCTAAGAACTTTGCATGAATTATTTTAAGCCTTTGACAATCCTTAAAGTAATAGCATTTTCTTTATTGTCAGGTAAAGTAATTAAGCCTTAGGAAGATTAAATAACTTCTGCAATGTCATATTACTTACATAGTGGTAAATTTAGGATTCAAATACAGGGCTTTCATATTACAGGGGCAAGAGAATTCATGAAAGAGATGACATTGAATTAAACATTGAAAGATGAACAAATGCATTAGTTAGATTATGCTAGAATATGCTGCGGTATGGCTTCCTTGGTGGCTCATTGGTAAAGAATCCACCTGCCACTGCAGGAAACATGGGTTCAATCCCTGAGTCGGGAAGATCCCTGGAGAAGGAAATGGTCACCCATTCCCGTATTCTTCCCGGGAGAACCCCATGGACAGAGGAGCCTGGCGAGCTACAGTCCACAGGGTCCAAAAGAGTTGGACACGATGGAGCATGCACACACCTGCTGTGATAACAATCAATCCCAAAATCTAAACAATTTTTTTCTTCTTGTATTTCATGTCCCCTGTGGTTTAAATGTGCATCTTTTTTTAATTATTATTCTGCAACTAGTTTGACAGAATGTGCCCTATTTGGAACATACCTGATTAAGAGTCGAGGGGAAAAAGAGCAATTGAGGGAACCGTGCAATGGCTGTTATGCAAAAATGACAATCTAAAAAATATATAATTAACTGGTGAGCATAACAAAAAAGAAGCAGGCTCACAGATATAGAGAACAAATTAGCGGTTACGAGTGAGGCAGGGTGGTGGGGAGAGGTCATATGGGATGGGAGAACTAGGAGGTACAAACTGTTGGGTATAAGGTAAGCTCTAGGATGTACTGTGCAAGACAGAGAATAAATGGCCAATATTTTATAATAATCTTATGTGGAAAATAACCTTTAAAATTGTATAAAATTTTCAAAAGAATTTAAAATGAAGTGACCTAGGTAGTTTTCATTCACATTTCATCAGACAAAGCCATTTATAAGTCAGGTCTGCTGTTAATGGCATACGGAGATAGAATTCTCTTCTAGAGAGAGACAGCAGTCCTTGGGAATTCTGTTACAGAAGGATTAGACAAGTGGAAATGGGAATTAATATTCTAAATAGAGGAATATTCTAAACTTGACTCCAATCCCCATAAACATAGCCATTTAAGCACTCACTGAGAGAGGAGTTTCAAGTCCATACAGAGCATTGGTTAGAGGTTCAAAAAAGGACAGTGGTTGGGGAGTATCCATAGGCTGATCTGACACAGCTTAAGAGAGAGTCGGTGAATGAGAGGGAAATAAAAAAGACTGCTTAAACTTGCAGCAGAATAGGAACTTTCTCCTCCCTACTGTGTGCCTAAATGACTGGCAATAGTAACTACAATTTAAACAGTGACACCAAACACCACCGTCTGCTCTGATCTACTCTCATGACTTTGAGCTGGGCTGGGCATCCAAAACCACCTGTCTAAGCTCACATCCCTCAGATCTGAGTAAATTGGCCACTTACTGTCCGCAGCATTGAAGGAAGAAAGGCAATTCTTCCATTAACACCGTTTTTTCTCTTAAGCAACCTACAGAGCTGGAATGATTTTCCCTTGGGAAACAACTGAGCCCCTGAAGGGCTGAGATTGCCTTAAAGTTACTTTCTGAATTTGATCCTGGGATCAAGAATAATACATGGGCTATTTTCTTTAATTTTATAGTGAGCTCTCTACTCCAATAAGACTTCATCTAAGCTATCTATACAATGCCAAAGTATCAGTAGAAGTTTGGTGTTGACATCAGATAAATCTGCGCTGTCTACTTGGTGATAAAACTTCAGCTTATTGTGGTGCCTTCATGACTCCTTGATCAAAGTGGAGACTGTCTCACCTAGAGCTCTGCACATCTCCGGCAGGAGTTTAATTCTGACACATTAGAAACTAAACAAAGAGTAACATATGTCATCAGAAAATCAACTGGCCTCATGGAGCTTTCATGACCTCATCTGAAAGTAGCAGAACTGAGACTTGAGGTGACATGACTCGGGCTCCATTTTTACCCTTTTCAGTTACTTGACACAGAAAGGCCTGAAGGGTATGCTGCTTTGAGGAAGGATGGCCAGACCTCCCAGAATCTCTGAGTGATCAAGCAAAAGTAGGAACCATTTCACATAATCTTCTAGGGACAAGAAAGAATATTAAAGAGAAAACCAAGTGCCTAGGAAGCTGGAATTCTCACAAGCATTTCTTTAGTCTGAAGGGAATTACTTTAGATAAATCACGATCCTACAGACCACTGAGGGGAAGTTTTCAACTTCTAAGACTTCCTCAAGTTTACCAAACAAAGAAATTACCCAAAAAATAATAAAAGAAATGCCCTTTCATCTAAATGAGGCCCTCTGAGCCTTAGCCACAGAATGTGCTCAATTCACAGAAATTTTAGAAGCACAGTTGAATTAAAAATTCTATAACCTTGACTTGGAGTAAACTTCGGAAATATTTCAAAGCATTTTCATGGGTTCTCAGCAAGCTCCAAGCCAATGGGTTTTAAACATTTTCCCCTGTGTCCTCGTGAGGCATGGAGAGAAAGGAAAGCCTGAATTATCAGAGTTCATTCTGCCTCTCTGACTCTTCCATCAGAGCGTGCTGCTTTTATAAATGTGCACACGCACGCTAAGTCCCTTAAGTCATGTCCAGCTCTTTGTGACCCTATGGACCATAGCCCACCAGGCTCCTCTGTCCATGGGATTCTCCAGGCAAGAATACTGAAGTGGGTTGCCATGCCCTCCTCCAGGGGATCTTCCCGACCCAGGGATCGAACCCATTTCTCCTGTGGCTCCTGCATTGCAGGTTCTTTACTGCCGAGCCACGAGGGAAGCCTGCTATTTTTACATGTAGCATACATTGAAATTAAAAAAAAAAAAAAAAACCTTCTTCGGCAGAATGGATTCTAGTATTCTAGTGCTTCTGGGGAAAACAATTTGAAAACCACTTGCTCCAAGCAGGAAAAACTAAAAAGAAAGCTTAAAAATGCAGCAGGTTCTGGTGTTCCCTAGCTCCACCAGGTCTGCCAGGAACAGGGAGGGTTGGGAGAGGAGTAAAATGATCCTTAGGAGAAAAGGCAGCGGGAAAGAGGAAAGAAAAATTGGCCACACATTCCCCTCACCACACGCGTGTCGCCTCTGGCAGCAACTAGGAAGGATCCCATTCTTTGCTAAATGTTGTAAGTAACCAGCTGGGCTTGTCATGCCCACTTAATAGCAGTACTTAAAGAAAGTGTTGTCATTTCCTTGTCAGACTCATTTCTCTACCCTCTATTATCTTTTCAAAATCATATTACAAAATATTATGAGCTTCCTGTATCAGACACTTTGGTTCTTAGTCACTCAATTATTAAAATTGTATGATTTTTTAAATTGCCATTATGTGTGGGCTGTCTTTACCAAAGCGACAAAGCAATTGAGTTAACCCAAATGGTGCTATGATTGCAGGATCAGAACATGGAAAATTATAGCGTTGAAGAAAAAAAAAAAAACACAGCTATTTTGCATCAGTGCCAATAAAATCCTGGGAAACTCACCATGACACCATTATGCTCGACAGAGCAGAACAAATGCTCCCAATGTATTTCCACGCTGGGTAATAGGAAGCAGCGTTGTATAGGGCTGATAAGTCTATACCGAGTTACTCATCTGTAGTAAACGAGGCCCTCTGGGAAAGTGACGAGTCCCACGTTTCACAAGAGCCACTGTGACCCACGGTCAGCCACCCCTCACAGCACCCGTGCCCATCACCATGCAGTCTCCGGCACCTGCCATCAGAGCTGCTGACATCCCGGGCTGAGTCCTCTGCCTCTCTCGGTGGACAACTGTGGGCAGAGAACTCCACAGGGACTGGATCATGAGGGATTCTTCCACAGGCCAGGCTGGTTTTGTGAGGTCACCTCACTGGGCTTGATGAGCTTCTGATTAAGACCAACCTGAAAAAGAGGGGAAATTCGCAGGTGCCTACGCAACTTGATTTTTTTTTTTTTTTTAAAGAAACCCAAGCAATCTTCCCATCACCTGACATTCTACAGATGATGGCCTAGGTCTCCCTTAGTTCTCCAACATTGACAGCTGGGCTTGCTTAACAGCAACGTGCAAATTAAGCCTAGCTCCAAGCTCTGGAGCCAGTTTTGCTGCTTGTCAGAGAGGATGATTTACCATGACCCAGAAAGGCACTTAAACTCAAATGACCAAACGGAAGCCTAGGGTATAGTAATGAAGAGAGATGCTGCCTAACTATGATGGTAGGGGGTGGTGGGAACTATGGAGAACCTCAGGACGTGCTCAGCCAAAGGACTCCACAGTATGCTGCTCCATGTTGTCATGACAAACACAAGCCACCTTTGGCAGAGCTTCTGGTTTAAGACATCAAAAATGTAGATTTTCATATAAAAGTGGATTTTAAGTAGGTGAGGTTTTTTTGTTTTTTGAAGCAAAACATGTTTGAACACTCTTAGATTCCTATTGCTACAGTAAGAACTACTATGGATACAGGATTTAAAACAACACAAATGTTATGTTAGAATTCTAGAGGTCAAATCCAAAATATGTCTCACAGGGCTAAAGTTACATAGGTAAGAGGACTGCATTCCTTCTGGAGGCTCCAAAAGATCTTTTTTTTTTTTTTTTTTTTTTTTTTGGCCTTTTTCAGTTTCTAGAGGCTTTCTACATTCCTTGGCTAACAGAGCCTTCCTTCATTTTCAAGACCAGCAAGAAAACATCTTCAGGTTTCCCCTGACTGAATCTCTCGTTTCCCTTTTACTACAAGGACCCATGTAGTTACATTGGGTCCAACTGAATAATCCAGGATAATCTCCCCATCTCAAGATCTTTAACTTAATCATATCCTCAAAGTCCCCTTTGTAACATATTCATAGGTTTAGGGGGTTAGGGCATGGACAAATCGAGGAGCCATTGTTTTGCCTTATCACACCTCCATTCTACAATGGTCTAGGCAACTTCCCAGGTGGTACAGTGGTAAAGAATGTGCCTGCCAACAGGAGAGGCAGGAGACACAGGTCCAATCCCTGGGTGGGGAAGATTCCCCAGGAGTAGGAAATGGCCACCCACTCCAGTATTCTTGCCTGGAAAATTCCATGGGCAGAGGAGCCTGGCAGCCTACAGTCCATGGGGTCACAAAGAGTCAGGCATGACTAAGCGACTGAACACACACATACTAGGCAACTTAAATAGCTCAGAAGCTCAGCCTCACATCAACCTTGTGTCCTACACCCAGTAACTAAATTCTAGTACTACAATCATGTCTCCATTTTCTCTGCTCCTAGTCTTGTTAACAACACACCTTCTTGCCCCAACAACTTCACCTAGCTTTAAAGGTCATACAAGATACTGTTGACCCAGAGTGTGGGATTGAGCTCACTGATGGGAAGCTCTTGTTCCCAGACTTTAAATTTTTACCACCGTGACTTTTCCACACTTCCTGGATTATTTTATTTGTTTGCTGCTCTCCTGCTAAGCAAATTCCTCTCCTAGGAATTGTAGCTTCATTCTCTTGGGTTCTGAAGTCAGTTACTCTCATCTTCAAACCTTTGAAATTACAGACCTCTTGGGAAGGACTGTACATTTTTACTTAGCAGATCTTCATCAACCATTTTTGAACCTAAGATGGATTCCTGGAAGTGATTGGGTACCATGAAGAAGGAGAATAGGGGATGGAGGAATGGGATACTTCAGAGGGCTGCCCCAAAGATACATTTTTACAGGATACTTCCTTCACCACATTGACTAGGCAGACTCAGATTTTGACTCCGCTTATTAAATTGAAGGTATTCCAACAATGCATTTAAATACAGTGATAGCTCTCAATTAATGCAAGATCTCCCTGGATCACCCTGCTTATTGTTAGGTCTCTTTATCTCCTTCTCTTTATCTCCTTCTCTTGGGGGAAGGCGGGCAGGGTGTGCAGTAGCCAAGCAAGGACCAGATTCCTACAGGGGCAGAAAAAAGAGAATGAACATTACTGACAATGGGCAGTGTTTTCCCTTCATAGTGGTAATGAGTTTGCCAAAAACTGAAGTCCAAGGCCACAGTGTTTCATTGAAATGAGCTCTACATTTCCAGGTCAGTCAAAGCCAGAGCAGAATTTAACTTTGCTTGGTGAATAGACAGCAGGTCACCCTCCCCAACAGAACAGGAGAATGGAATCCAGCCCGGGCCGCCGCCGTCTCATCTTTTTCTTTCTTTCTCTCCCCTCCCTCTGCCACTTCTTCCTCCTTCCTGATTCTCTTCTTTGGGAACTTCCTTCCCTCTTGTGGTGCAGGAGTGACTATATAAAGGGGGCATTTGTATTTTCTCCATTTGAAAGTGGGCTTTGTTGGATGATCTTCAGCCTGCAGCCTCTCACCCAGAACATCACTGTGCTTTCCCTAAAGAGCCCGTGGGACCCCATGTATATTGCATTCAGCCTATGCCCACAAATAGCAGAGACTGTACCCAGAAGGCACAGACTGCTGGACCCTCTGCTGCATCTCTCAGTCCCAAAGACATGTCTGACTGCATTGCCTCACTGACTTGTCAACATTTATAAAATCAAGACTTTTTACTGTAAAATTCAGATAACCAGACTTTCTTCAAGCAGGTGATCTGGCTTCACTGAGTCAGCACTCCTGCAGGCAAACTCTCCCAGAACTAAGTAGCAGCTGACCTTTTAAACAGGTACACTCTCCAGTGTGATCAGCTACCTGACTAGCCTAGCTAGCATTTGAGTTTGTAATCCATGCAGTCTAATGTAGCAGTTAAACTCACGTGGTGGATAGGCCTAGGTCTGATTCCTGACTCTATAGGTGACAGCTTAGACCTCTGAGGGCATTATGGAAACCATTGGTAAGAGATCAAATCCCATGTCCACCCAGGAGGAAACTCTCAAAATTCTTGTATCACATCTGAATATTCCTGCACTGAGGATTTCTAAAAACAAGCCGACCATAGATTGGTTCTTCGAGATCTTGTCATTTACAGATTAGTGATTTGAAATGACTTCTCTTTCCAATTATACTTATTACATCTGGCCCACCTCCAATGTTCCATGATGTAGCACTGTGAGTGGGCTGTTGCTTTTTCTGTTTAATGCTTGCAAACTCATAGCATGGCCAAGATGATCATTTAGTGGTGAAGGATATAATAACAGGGCCAGGTCACCTCATCCACACCACTCCTGGTGTCAGCTTCCTGTGATGCGAATTCCATTTCAGATCCCAGCATATGCTCAATATCACTTTCCACACAGTCCTAAGGTTGGGGAGGACACGTTTCATTGCCAGATACATATTTAAAATGAACAAATTGTTCTCAAGAGACTGTTCATTGGGCCATTTTATTTTCAGGATGCAAAGGAAATGTTTGTCTGACCAATTTGGAATAAATGTAATTGACCTTTTCAACACAGAACCTGAGTGATTTAGAGAAAAGAGAGAGAAACAGTTCAGCTTAATCCTATTAGGATGAATAACAATGGTGACTCTCCTCTAAGACCTTTAGCTAATAAAAGCAGAATGTCCCTTCTAATGGGTATTAAGAGACTGGATATATAGAGATATGAAGATGGAAGAATTAGTTGCAGGAGTCCAGTTCCCGTATCCCAGAGTGAGATCATGAGCGAAGCATGACATTGCTAGGCAACGCTGTGTGGTTACACAAGTTTTCAGCGGCTCAGGGTGGTTCACTAGGTAGGAAGCAAGATTCTAGAAGAGTGAAGGGAAGAAGGATGGAATTATTTATTTTAATAGGGTAGGGATAGAAGGAACAAAGATATACCACTTAATTACAGCCAAATTTTCAGGATGTAAAATGTGAATTCTAAAAAAGAATTGTAGAAAAATCGAGTTCCAGGAAAAAACAAACATTCCTTTCACCAAATTAAAGATGATTTTTTTAAAAAATGAAGATGGGAAGTATTACCCAGGTATTACGCTTTATATCCATTAGAGTCACTGTACACTTTTCCAGGTGAAGACAGTGATTTGCATGGATTAGGAGTTACAAATAGGAGAAGCTGGAATTTTTATAACTTTTTATTTTATGTTGGAGTGTAACTGATTTACAGTGTCGTGGTAGTTTCAGGTATATAGCAAAGTGACTCAGTTACACATCCACATGCATGCATGCTGAGTCGCTTCAGGCATGTCCAACTCTTTGTGACCCTGTGGACTGTAGCCCTTGAGGCTCCTCTGTCCATGGGATTCTCCAGGCAAAAATTCTGGAGTGAGTGGCTGTGCCTTTCTCCAGGGGATCTTCCCAACCCGGGGATCAAACCCGCGTCTCCTGTGTGTCCTGCATTGTAGGCGGATTCTTTGCCTGCTGAGCTACCTGGGAACCCCCCACACACATACTCATACATATCTATTTTTTCAAAATTTTTTCAAATATGGAAAAGTCACATAAAATTGAGCAGAGTTCTCTGTGCTGTACGGTAGGTCCTCGTTGGTTATCCAGTTTTAATATAGCAGGTTGTACATGTCCATCCCAAACTTCCTAACTATTCCTTCCCCTCTGGTAACCATAAGAAGCAGCCAGGAATTGAGTGCACTCCTGTGAGATTCCAAAGGTCATGCTTTTCCCATTTATTCCATGCTGGGCTTCTCTACTTAAGAATAACTTTTAGATAGTTGCTCTTAAATATTTATGTAATGTAATGTAAAAATAGGCTTCCCAGGTGGCACAGTGGAAAAGAATCCACCTGCCAATGCAGAAGATGCACGTTCAGCCCCTGGTCGGGAAGATCCCCTGAAGAAGGAAATGGCTACCCACTCCCATATTCTTGCCTGGAAAATTCCATAGACAGAGGAGCCTGGTGGGCTGCAGTTCATGGGTTCACAAAGAGTCGGGCACGACTGAGCACACGCGGTACACACACACACGATGTAAAAATAACTCTTAAATGTGACTCTAGCCTTCCTGAGTCTTCAGGATTTCCAATATGGCAACATATTTTGTCCTGGAAAACATATTTCTGTGAATAGTTATTATCCATTCATTCAACAAATACTACCTTCTCTCTCCAAAGTGCTATTCTAAGTATGGGAGATGACAATGGTGAAAAACTGAATTTCCTGTCCTCCTCTTGGCACTCAGTTTTAAGGGGTTTGAGAGACTAGCAATAAATTAGTTTTCTAAAAAATGTTATATTATCTTAGGTGGAGATGTAGGCTCTAAAAAAATAAAGCAGGGTAAATGAGATGCAGTAGGGTGGGCTAAACCACAGAGTGTTCAGAGTCAGCTTTTCTGAAATGTTCTCAATCTATATTCTCTTACCAAGAAAGACTGTTTGGCACTTTTTTCTGCTATTACTGTTTTGATTATTTATAAATTCATTTATTCACTTGGCTGTTTGTTTTTGTACTTCTACTTGAAGGAATCACAAAAATGTATTTCTATTCTAACTTGCCTTGACCTACCAATGCATTACTTTCCCCAAATGAACATACTGAAACTAGGATTTCAAACGCTTTGAAAGGACCTGCTCCACTTCAGTCATCACCCCCTAATTGGTGCCTGCTTTCACTCTTACCCACCCACTGTCCAGCTTCTACATAGCAGTCATGGTCTTTTAAACACACAAATCAAACCATAGCATTCTTCTACATGAAATCCTCTGATGACGTCCCATGGAACTTAGAAGAAAATCCACCCTTCTGGATGTAGTTCTATGATCTAGCTTCTATCTATTCTCTAACTTCATCTTGCCCAACATTTTTTCTGTGTCTCCTACCTATTATTTAGGCATTTCTATGATTAGGGATTTTATTGCAACAATGGGATGAGATGTTATTGAGCTCAATATTGGAATGGGTCATTTAAAAAAAGTTTTTTAATTTACTTTACTGAAATATATTTGATTTATAATGTTGTTTCATTTCTTCTGTACAGCAAAGTGGCTCAGTTTTATTTATATATATATATTATATACATATATATGTATTTTCCATTAGTCATGTATGGATGTGAGAGTTGGATTATAAAGAAAGCTGAGTGCCGAAGAATTGATGCTTTTGAACTGTGGTGTTGGAGAAGACTCTTGAGAGTCCCTTGGACTGCAAGGAGATCCAACCGGTCCATCTTAAAGGAAATCAGTCTTGAATATTCATTGGGAGGACTGATGTTGAAGCTGAAACTCCAGTACTTTGGCCACCTGATGCGAAGAACTGACTCATTGGAAAAGACTCTGATGCTGGGAAATATTGAAGACAGGAGGAGAAGGGGACGACAGAGGATGCGGTGGTTGGATGGCATCACTGACTCAATGGACATGAGTGTGAGTAAACTCCAGGAGTTGGTGATGGACAGGGAGGCCTGGCGTGCTGCAATCCATGGGGTCTCAAAGAGTTGGACATGACTGAGTGACTGAACTGAACTGAACTGAACTAAACAGGTTCTTTTTTATATTCTTTTCCACTGTGGTTTATCACAGGATATGAGTATAGCTCCCCATGCTATACAATAAGACCTTGTGTATCTGTTCTATATGTAACAGTTTGCATCTACTAATCAGTCCATCCCTCCCTCACCCTCCCCGCTGCCTTGGCAACCACAAGTCTGTTCTCCATGTCTGTAAGTCTGTTTTTGTTTCATAGATAAGTTCATTTGTGATATTCTAGATCAAGCAGTCATCTTAAACATCACTTGAAACTATTTTTCTTACTCCCCTGTTCTAAAAAGAAAACAAAGAAACAAAAACATAGAGAATAAAATTCTAGCTCTTTTGACTAATTCAGAATTCTACCATTCCAATCTTATTTCTCACCTCCCTTCCATCATACATCTTTCCTGCTACCCAAATATATGATAGGTAACTTATTCATACCTCCCTATCTATTCTTATTCTACCTCCCATTCTTGCCCCCTCTATTCTTTTATTTCTACCTCTGAGATAATTATTTACTCTGACTCTCTCATTTCTACATCTTATCTAAAGTTTTAATACCTGGTTCATCTATCATCTCTTCTGACAAAATCTTCCTTGATTCTCCCACAGGAATAGAAGTTCTTCCTCATCTCTCACATGGTATATATATCTCACTTTCCAATTTGTATTGTAATTTTCTGTATTTATCTTATTTTTTCTACCAGTCCATAAGTTCCTTCTATTGGGCAGAGGAAATGATAGCTGTTGTGTAAAACAATCCCATGATCTCAGGGTTTTAACAAAATAAATATTTGCTTGTGGCTCATATCACAATTCAGAGTGATTCAGTAAGAATAGAGTGGGGGTGGGGGGTGAGGAGATTCTGCTTTTCTTGGTCACTAAGGATTCCAGGCTGCTCCTTCCATGACACAGCCACCCCTTAAGGCCTCGGGATCCTCCACTGGAGCCTCTGAATCTGTCTGACAGCAGGAAAGAAAAAGAGAACAGAGAAGCTGTACTCACCCGAGGCAGCGCTGGTCTCACTCATGAGGAGTGCTTGCATGGTTGCACAGGTGAGCCAGGACGGTGAGTTGGCAGTGTGCACAGAAAGAAGAGGAAATGTCTTTGATGAGCATCTAGCCAGTCTCTGCCACAGTGCCCAATCACAGTTTCAGTTGGAATCCCCCAAAGACCTACCTTAATGCCTTGAACAATTGAATATTTTCAATATATAAATCCCCTAAAAGGGGAAACATTAACGTGGTGAGAGCATTCTGTGATGAAACTTTCTTTCCATATGCTCCAGTCTTTGCTTCCCTTGTCATCTTCAAGATTCCCCACTCTTCTACTTGGGAAAAAAAAAAAAAAGAATTATAGACGTCTGGTTAATTATACCCTCCTGTTATCCCGTTATATATGAGCAATATAGAGTCAGCACCATATACAAAAATTCCCTTACCCAGGTCATTTTCTCTAGTACCCGCCCATGGTGCCTGAGATGTACATATTGGAGTCAATTGCTTGTGTTATGATATCTACAGCCAAAATCACACATATTATATTTCTATGAATTACCAAAGTGTAATGAAATTAAAATGTAATTAAAAATCAACTTTAAAAAATGTATATAACATTTAAATACTACTAACTGTTCAGCAAAGGGGAAAACATGAAGGAAATTCCAAAACAATTTAAGCTGAATAACAACAAAATGCTACACATATTTGTGAAATGTAGTTAAAGCAGGGCCTGGAGGAAAATATATAACTCTGAATATATTAACCAATAAATAAGACATATGACAGAAAGGAAATAACCAGGATGTTAAAATGGACAGTCCATAATATTGAAATAATATTGAAATCTCACTCCAGACCAGAATACTGGAGTGGGTAGCCTTTTCCTTCTCCAGAGGATCTTCCCAACCCAGGGATTGAACGCATGTCTCCCGCAGGTGGATTCTTTACCAGCTGAGCCACAAGGGACTGCGATGGATAAGGTTGTGTCATGCATGAGTGCCCTATAAGCCACACAGTGGAAAGTAGATGGGCATGAACAGCCTTGCTCTGAAGAGCTATATGCCAAGGTGCAGTGTCCTCCAACAAGAAGTTGTGGGGTGTACTTCTAAGAGTACAACTGGGAAGGGATGCACATGTCATAGCAGAGAAAGTAACCATGACCAAAAAGCAGAGCAGTGGGAAGAATATTTAAAGCTCTGAAAAACACACAGAGGTGCCCCCATGAAAGTCACCATTCAGACCCTTGTTCCCTAGAAGGAACCACCAGCCAAGACAAAGTTAAAACATCATATAAGTAAAAAACATTTGTTTTGGTTTCTAATATGTAAACTCTCCTTCCATTTTACAACACTAGAGATGTTAAAACTAGAATAATGAGGGAGAAATGAAAAGGCAACAGACCTTCCTCCTACTCAGACTTGGCCTGATCAAAATCAAGACTAGAGGGTGAACACCTGATTGGTGTGAGACTAAATTTTAAACTACAGTAAGTAAGACTGGACTTTTTAATACATGAGAGTGACCAGGAAATGGTGAGAGTTGCCTGAGACCATCCTAAGGTCTGGGAAAGGAAGACTTGGCAGAAAATGTTTGAAAGAAGCAATTGAAAAGAATAATAAAACTGCTTTATGCTGTATCCTGCAGAAATCGGCTTGTTCAGTGAACTAGATTTTATTAAAGACAAATGATCTAAGTATTCAATTTAAGGACTAAAAAAAAAAAATCACAAATGAGATAAACAGGAAGAAATAAACCCAAAGAGATAAATAGGAAGTAATAAAAATGTTAGAAATTGGTGAAATAAAGAAAAAGAGAGGAAAAATACATTATTAACCAAACCATGAGCTAGTTCTTTGAAAAGAATAATAGAATACAAAAAAAGTAATTTGACATGTTTGTTTGGGAGCAAAGATGCAATTAAACAATTAAAAAGAGGAGACAACTACAAAAAATAAGAGATTTTTAAAATTATGAAAAACACTATGAACAACCATACTTAATTACATTTTAAAATCTAGATGAAATTATAAGTGATGCTGGGGAAACTGGACAATTAAACATAAAAGAATGAGATTAGAGCATTTCCTCACACCATATACAAAAACAAACTCAAAATGTATTAAAAGACCTAAAAGTAAGACTTGAAACCATAAAATTCCTAGAAAAGAACATAGGCAGAACACTCTTTGACATAAAT
Source organism: Cervus canadensis (assembly GCF_019320065.1). Classification (NCBI taxonomy): domain Eukaryota; kingdom Metazoa; phylum Chordata; class Mammalia; order Artiodactyla; family Cervidae; genus Cervus; species Cervus canadensis. The sequence goes on along the minus strand of NC_057396.1, from coordinate 54,179,267 downwards.
TGTAGCAATAATTTTTTGAATCTGTCTCCTAAGGCAAAAGAAATAAAAGCAAAAATAAACAAATGGAACCTAATTAATCCTAAAAGCTTTTGCTCAGCAAAGGAAATCATTGATAAAACAAAAAGACAAATTACTGAATGGAAGAAAATATTAGCAAATAGTATGACCTATAAGGGATTAATATCCCCAAATATATACTAATAAATAGCTCATACCACTAATATCAAAAAACAAAGAATTCAATTAAAAAATGGGCAGATCTGAATAGATATTTTTCCCAAAGACAGTGATGCTCAACATCACTAATCATCAGAGAGATGCAAGTCAAAAATCACCTCCCACCTGTCAAAATGGGTATCATCAAAAACTCTACAAATAACAAATATTGGCAAGGATATGGAAAAAAGGGAACCATACTACACTGTTGGTGGCATTACAAATTGGTGCAGCCACTATAGAAATAATATGAAGTTTCCTCAAAACACTAAAAGTAGAGCTTCCGTATGATCCAGCAATTCCACTCCTGGGTATATATCCCCCCAAAAACAAAAACACTAATTCAAGAAGATACATGCATCCCAGTGTTCACATCAGCATTATTTATAGTACCCAAGTTATGGAAGCAACCTAAATGTCCATCAACAGAAGAATGAATAAAGAAGAGGTGGTATATATATATATATATATGTTATGGCTGAATAATATTCCAGTTGGGTATATATACAATATTGTGTGGAATATTACTCAGCCATAGAAAGACTGAAATGCTGTCATTTGCAACAATGTAGATGAAACTAGAGAGTATTATGCTTAGCAAAGTCAGACAGATAAAGACAAATACTCTAGGTTACCTCTTATACATTAAATCTGAAAAATGAAACAAATGAATATATATAAAAAGAGACACATTCATATTTATAGAGAACAAACTAGTGGTTACTAGCAGAGAGAAGGAAGGAGGAGGAGCAAGATAGGAACATGGGAGCAAGGACACAAAGAACTATGTATACAATAAGTAATCAATATGGAAATACCGTACAGCACAGGGAAATATAACTGCTATTTTGTGATAACTTTAAATAAAGTATAGTCTATCAAAAATATTGAAGAACTATGTTGTATACTAGAAACAAATATAATGTTGTAAATCAATTACACTACCATTTTTAAAAAATTGCTCTCCAAAGAAGTATACTAGAAATATTCAGATGTGGGGTTATATATCTAAAAGCAAAAGAAGTAAAACTCTTAATTCAAACTTACTGGATAGCTGATAATACAGTAAAAAATGCTGGCATATATAGATATTGGCAAGACTTGGGATTTGAATTTTATCATTGACCATATGATTATATTAATACAGACAAAAATTTTAAATAGCAAAAAATTCATTAAAAGCCTAAAAGAAGTCCATTACAAAAAAAAATCTATATTAAATTACTAAATATTCTGGAAAAGATACAAAGTGGCAAAATAGGCATATGATGAAATAGAGTATATTAATATACCAAAATCACCAAAGAAATTTATTATAATCATTTTAAAAACTTCCCATCTTCTACAATCTTCCCCAAACATTTCAGACCCCAATAGTTGCATGAGTGAGAAACTTTAAAGAAATAGATAACCATCATGTACTCAAGTTGTTTCAGAAAATGTAAAAGCAATAAAAGTTATTCAGCCCATTTTATTTATCTACTCTGGCCACACCACACCACATGCAGGGATCTTAGTTCTCTGAAGACCAGGGATTGAACCCACGCCCCTGCCGTGGAATTGCAGTCTTAACTACTGGACCATCAGGAAGTCTTATTCAGTGCATTTTAAAAGCTAGTATAACAGGATAACATCTATATTTAAACCACATAAAGTCATAATAAGGAAAGAAAATTTAAGCCAATTTTATTTGCAAGCATGTATGCAAAAACCTATATTAGCTAACTAAATTTAATTGCATGCTTAAAAAATTTAAGACAAGCAGGGTTTACTTCATAAAGTCTTAGTTGGCTAAATATCAATCAAAATGTAATTTACTACATGATACATTAAAGAAGGAGATTCTTACAGTCACTTTAATAAAGAAAAGCCACTTGATAAAAGTAAGCAGTGCTCTGTGACAACCTGGAGGGTTGGAGTGGGGACAGAGGTGGGAGGGGGTGGAGGAGGGAGGGGACACATGTAAGCCTATGGCTGATTCATGTTGATGTAGGGCAAAAACCATCACAATATTGTAATGTAATTAGCTTCCAATTAAAATAAATAATTTTTTTTAAAGTGAGACACTCTGTTTCGATTTATAAAACCCTCTTAGAAAATGAGAAATAGAAACTGCTAGCTTGATATAAATGATGCTAATAGCCTGCCAAAAGCTAGAGCAAACATCATACATAGTGTGAAATGTTAAATTTACATCTTTTGAGGTTGAGAGAAGACAAGGGTATATGTTGTCGTATCAGTTGTTTAATATGGTGTTAGAGGTCCTGACCAGCACAGTAAGATAGCATACGAAGAGAGAGAGAAGGAGAAAGAGAGATAATAAAGGAGAATACAAAGCAATTGCCAATTTTAATGCATAAAAAATAATGTTATTTACCTGAAAAAAAAGAATATCAAGAGACAAATCATTAGAACTAGTAAGATTTGACCAAAGCACACAGAGGCAAAATCAATTCCCTGAAACCGGTAGCATTCGTCTTTATCAGTAACAACCAGCTAATGACATGGCAATAAAAAAATATATCTAGGAATGAAATGAAAAAAAAACTGTTCAAGACTTTGTGGAAAAAAATTTTAAACTTTTTTAGATAATTTTGCCCACCTCTCCAAAAGACTTCAATAAATATAAAAGTATACTTGATTCATGGAGATGGCAGCATTGCAAACATGGCAACTCCACCAAATGACATGTCAATTTAATGTATTTCCAAAACAAATAACACTGAGAAATTAAATTTATTCTAAAAATTTTAATGAAAAATAAACATCCATGAACCAATAGATGTTAGCCAATAACTAACAAGTCATATTTGTCCACAGTATAGTTCTAGCAGGGGCTTAACAAATAGAACAAAGAAATATGGTAGAAAACCTAGAAACAGACCCATTAATATGAGACTCTACCATATAATAGAGATGGCATAAAGGATCAGTGGGAAAAAATAAATTACCCAGAAAGTGATGCCAAGGAAAAAAATGTTGTATTTCCCACTTCACATATTACATAAAAGCTAAAATCTGAATAGACTAAACATCTAAATGAGAAAGGTGAAGGTATAAAATGATATAAGTTGAAGTAGGAGATTATTTTTGCTACTTTGGGACTAAAGAAGAATTTCTTTAAAAAGACTCCAAAATTTCAGGCCATGAAAAGAAAAACTAATGAAATTATACAAAATAAAGAATTTTTTTAGTGAACATCATTGTCAAAGTTAACAGATGGGTGGCAGACTGAGAGAAGATATTTGCAATATCAAAATCTGACAAGAGTTTAACATCCAAAGTATACAGAGAACTCCAGAAAATCAGCAAGAAAACGATAAGAAACACAATGCCTAAATGGCCAAAAGTGAAACCTACACGGTTCGTAGAAAGAGATTTGAAATGATCAAGATTAAGTGAATAGGTCTTCAATCTCAGTAATACTCAAAAATATTCTGAAGGCAATAATAATATACTAAACGTTGTTAAAAGGAGGGTAACCTGGTATATTCACTATGAAAAGCTATGTAGGTTATAAGTTAGCAGTCCATTCCTGAGTAAAGGGGCCAAAGGAATTTCCATACCAAGGTCCACATGAATACATGTCTAAATGGGGTAACAAATACAATGCTACCCTATTAAGATAACTGACATTTCAGAACAGTGCTAATGGCCATGACAGTTCACCTCTGTGGTCACAAATATTGGGTTTTTTCTCCTTTCAACAAGCAAAATTCTCTCAGTGGAAAAACTTTACAGTCTCATCTAATCATGATACCAGTTTTTACATCAGTCAGAATAGGATAGATTTTTTTTTCATAGTAGCATTTTCCAAAACTTAATGGCTTGTAAATAGTAAAGTTTACTTTTCATCTGTGCTGTTTGTACTCTGTGGTGGGATGGCTCTGATCATAATCATTCTGACTCTAGGACCCAGGCTGACAGAGCAGGAATTAACTGGAACATTACTGATCATAGCAGAGCCACAAGTACATACGACAAATATCTCCACCAGGAAATGATATGTGTCACTTCTGCTCACATTCCATCAACCAAAGTGATTCACATGATTAACTCTAAGCTCAACATAGTGGAGAAGAATAGTCCTCCAGAAGACAGTTAATGGTGATGAACAATCATGGTCCACTATAGTGAATATTCACTGCAGCACTGTTCATAGTGGTCAGGAGTTTGTCTAGCTACCAAGAAGGGGGATGAATGAAAAATATATGACATACACATGTGTTGTTTTACATAGCCCTTAGAACTGATAATACATTTCAATATACTAGCAAGGATACATTTATCTAAGTGCTAAGTTCAGATTTTAAAAGGGAGCAATCAGAAATTAAAGTATAACATAATATATATAATATCGTGGTTTTTAAAAACACTTTAATGAAAAAAGAGTTACTTTTTCAAGGGAAAAACATATATCTCCATAAATACGTGAAAGTTCAACTGGAAGAAGATATAATACATACGCTAGAGTGGGGTGGGTATATACAGAGGACAGGGGAGTTTTTAAGTGGATACTGGGGGAATCAAGTTGATGTTAAATGATTCTTATAAAAACAACAAAATAAAAAATAATGCCTTACAATGATTGATGATGGTGTGCCATGTACTGAATACAATCAACTCAATTCTGTTCAACAGATATTCACTTCAAAAGAATTCTAGATCCTTTTCAAATATAAATGTGACTTGAGAAAGACAATTTATTAAATACTATCTGTATGTATACATTCTTTATAACAAACTAGCTGTTGTGTTTTTGTCTACATCAGACACTTAAGGAAATGATACAGGGTAACATAGGGGTGTTTTTAACAGGGAATAGATCATAAAAAATGTCTGGTACAGGGGCAACGTCTAATAAATTGGTATCACTTTTATGCAGAGAGCACTTTGCTGTTTGTGTGTTATCTTACTTAAATCATTATATCAAAGTAAAGGATTTTAACTGCAATTTCATATAGAAAGAAACTAATGAGAGTAGGTAACTGAATTTTTCCAAGTTTACAATAATAGCAAAAAATCCAGGTTATTATCTGGAAATTTCTGACTTGTGAATTCTTTTATTTCAGTTTTATTGGGATAAAATTGACAATTAAATTGTAAGACATAAAGTGTAAATCATGATGATTTGATATATGTATACATTTTGAAAAGATTTCTCCTATCTACTTAATTAACACATCCATCACTACACACACACACACACACACACACACACACACACACATATTGTGAGAACACTTAAGTTCTACTCCCTTAGAAAATTTCAATTATACAATACAAGGTTATCAACTATTAGCACCTATCAAAATTCCAATGGCATTTTTTACAGAAATAGGAAAAACAATACTAAAATTTGTACTAAACCACAAGAGGCCCTGAACAGCCAAAGCAATCTTGAGAACAAAACTAGAGGCATCACATTTCCTTCAAACTGTATCACAAAGCTAAAGAAATCAAAATAGTATAATACTGTAACAAAATAGAGAGCCCAGAAATAAACCCATGCATGTATTGTAAATTAATTTATGGAAAAAGAGCCAAGTAATATGCAATAGAGATAGGATAGTTCAGATGGTAAAGAATCTGCCTGCAATGTAGAAGACCAGGGTTCAATCCCTGGGGTGAGAAGATCCCCTTGAGAAGGGAATGGCAACCCACTCCAGTATTCTTGCCTGGGAAATCCCATGGACAGAGGAGCCTGGTGGGCTACAGTCTATGGGGTCACGGAGTCGGACACAACTGAGTGACTAAGGACGTTAAGCAGGTAAGTCTTTAATAAATGGTGTTGGGAAAACTGGACAGTCATGCTGAAGAATAAAACTGGATCTTTGCCTTACAACACACATAGCAATCAACACAAAATGAATTAAAGAGTCAAATTTAAGGCTTAAAACTATAAAGTTCCTTGAAGAAAACATAGGATTAAGCTCCTTGACATTGGTCTTGACAATGATATTTTTACATTCAACACCAAAAAGTAAAGGCAACCAAAGCTAAAATAAACAAGTGGGACTACAATGGACCAACATGTGAATTCTTGCATACTTTTCATTTAATTCTTAACACTCAGTCCAACACCAGAAAAAAAATTCTTTGTAGTTCCAAGGAGAATGTAAGTCTCTAAATAACCCTCAACCCTCTTTTTTATTAACTCTCAAGTATTTACCTCAAAGACAGTCCCACTGTAGCCTGGATGGACATAGAAACACTTCTAGAACTCTTCCTTTCTGCATGCAGTTAAACATTGTCTGAAAATACAGTTTGCTCTGGTGCAGCTTCCCACAGGCACAGTAAAGGCATCGTGGTTAAGTAGTTCACATAGCTCAAATACTGCCACACCTTAATAGAGGGAAAAAAATTGTTTGCTACAAAACTTTGAAGGTACGCAGCCAAACTTTTTCAATAGGTAAGAAAATGTTTTGCTTCAACAGAGATAAACATCTTTAAGGCAACATCTACAATAAAATGTTAAATTAAGTGGGCCAGACAAATAACTATAGAATGGCATACAATTTGCAAGGAATAAAAGATATTGTGTGATGTCAAATGGCAATGCAAGAAAGATTAGGTATTCATTGGAGCATGAGAAAAACCTTGAATTATGAATATATAAAAGAGTAAGGTCAAGGCAATAAACAATTACACTCAAGTAGCCATACCATACCAAGGAACAACTGAAAAACTGTAGATGCAATTTATTCCCCTTAAGTTTGCCACTGAAATCTGTAACATTTAAAAGAAAAACTTTTTTTTTAACTTTTTTTTTCATTTATTTTTACTAGTTGGAGGCTAATTACTTCACAACATTGCAGTGGGTTTTGTCAAACCATTTTTCTAGACCAGGAGTAGGAAAGCCACAGTCCATGGTTTGTTTTGTAGGGCCTGCAAGCTGAGATGGATTTTTATATTTTTAAGGATTTGTTGGGAAGGAAAAGATAGAAAAGGAAGAGAAGAAAGGACAGAGACCAATATATGGCTTACAAATTAGAAGATATTTAGTACCCAACCCTTCAGTAAAAGAAGTTTGCTGATATCTATTCAAAATCATACAGAACTGGCATGTCTGTATTGGCAAGGTATAACATGAAAACCCCGGAAGACTAACACAGGTGTATAGTATCTCTTGCATAAAAGACAGGGTAACAACCTATAGCGAACTAACTTGTTTACTTGTTCACTCTGGTTTATGTCTGCTTTTGAACTATAGCAGCAGAGTTGAGTAGTTTTAACAGAGACATTATGGCTTGCAAAGGCTAAATAATTAATTATTTGATAACTTAAGGTTTGCCGACTCTTTAACATAGAACAGTGAGAAGACTCTTACCACTTACTATGTAATGAATGACCTCTGATTCCTCAGAACTGAGGGACACAAAAGGTTTTTCCAAAAGTCTTTTAAACCATGATGGCTAAATTTCCTTCCATGGTTTTGCCCTTCTAGCTTCTCGTGTTCTGTGCTCCATCTTGTTACTCTTTCTTTGCTACTGAAAATATAAATAGTTGTAAAGGCGCAAACCCTGTTAACCCAGACACCAGGCCTGTTGATCACGTGGTTGGTAAAATTCAATCAGACTTAGGTATTTCTAACTCAGACAATAACTAAGATTCTTTAGTTAAAACAGTATATGAATAAGACTTAAGTTGAATAATTCCACTGTAGATAAGTTGGTGTGAGCCTATTGACAAAGATACTATAAGAAATAACTAACTTTTCTACAAGGGTTTTGTTAAGGACATTGTCATTTAAATTGTATCAAGGCTTCCCTGGTGGCTCAGTGGTAAAGAATCCGCCTGCCCACGCACAAGACACAGGTTTGAGCTCTGATCCGGAAAGATCCCACATGCCGCAGAGCAACTAAGCCCGTGTACAACTACTGAGTCTATGCTCCAGAGCTCAGGAGATGCAACTACTGAAGCCCTTGTGCCCTGAAGCCCATGCTCAGAAACAAGGGAAGACACCTCAGAGAGAAGTCTATACATAGCAACCAGAGTGTAGCCCCTCACTCTCAAAAACTAGAGAGAAGTCCGGGCATCAGTGAACACCCAGCACAGCAAAACACAAATAAAATAAATAAAGCTTTTTTAAAAAGTCATATTAAATATATTATTACATTATGGAATATCTCCTTGAAGGGAGTTGTATGAGGATGCTTGAGAAAATGTCTCAGAATTTGGCAACTGGCATGATTATATTGTGAGGACAAAGTGTATACAGTAACTAGTTACTCCATTTATCAATTTGTTCCCTCTCAGCTCTAAATTCACCCTTCATCACCTGCTTTGCAAAAATGGATGTGGGCCCTTTAAACGTGTTTCCTTTGCCAACTGGCACGTTGTTAAGCCTTGTCAATAGCTGGCATTGGAGGGGCTCTGCAGGGGGAAGGGTTTTGCTCTCAAGTTCTTGTGTTCTCAGCAGGCTCCTGGAGAAGGGCGTGTCGTTTCCTTAGTGCCCAGGAACCATAGCAAAGCTCTTGCCACTAACTGTGTAATGTCCTCTTTTATATTGCTCAGCGTCTTCTTCACCAGACTCCTCAGCATGTACAACATCTCCAGTGTGTGCCAGCCAGAAGGACCCACTGGCCAGTAGCTTCTCCCTGTATCCCTCTCAAGCTGTGGGGGTGAGATACGTTCCCACGTACAGCTTTCCTAGCGCTCTGGAGAATAGATTTTTCTGTCAATTTCCAAAGGGCATATGACCATCCATAAAGCTACAGCAGCCCTCCACACAAGGACTAGATCTCAGTCCTGCCTGGGATAAAGAAGGAAGTATCTTCCTTAGGTTTTCTGTGTCAGCCCTAAGGGTAGTGTTTGCTCCCTATATCTGCTATTCTTATATTCTTCAGGTATTCTCTTTTATTCATACAACCCAATGCCTTTTAACTCCAACTTCTAGGCAGAATTAATAATTCTTTGTATTAAACTTTTTCTATTAAAATGACACTGTGCTTTCTCTCTTCACTGGACTCAACTAATACACTAATTGTTTCTCTTACTTATTTGGGTACTGGAAAACTCAGAGTTAAAATACCTATGCACATGTATGTGTATCCACTTACATATATTTACATGCACACTCATATAATGTATGATTTAATATATTAAAATATTTTCTCTTATATCTGGTAATATGAGCTTTCCAGGTGGTGCTAATGGTAAAGAACCCGCCTGTCAATGCAGGAGACTTTAGTGACGCGGGTTAGATCCCTGGGTTGGGAAAATCCCCTAGAGGAGGGAACGGCAGCCGAATCCTGTATTTTTGCCATCAGAGTCCCATGGATAGAGCAGCCTGGTGGGCTACAGTCCAAGGGGTTGCAAAGAGTTGGACATAACTGAAGCGACTTAGCATGCATACACGTATCTGGTATTATATTCTACACTCTGTAGAGAAAGGAATTAATTGAATACTATTCTTGTACTTCCTATGATACATTACATGATGCAAGTATTAAATTACTAAACAAATATTCCAGAGAAGCTGTACTAAATGTAATTAATTATAAACATATTAGTATATGCTTAGTTTTGACCACCAATCCCTGAAAAGTCGCTAATCCAATGATGACTATTTAAGGATTTTCGTCCTGCCTCTAGGGTTGCTGCATTGCACAGTTGGCTCTTGTGCCTTGAAATCTGGATTCATTAAAGTCCTCTGACTCACTGCCGCGGCTCTTTCGAACACTGAGCTCACATATGTTCTTACCACCCGCTTTGTGCTAGCGGCACCTGCTATGGCTGCCGTGACTGCAGCCTTCTCATCTGCGTGAGCAGTTCTGCTTCCTTCAGGAAACCCTGCCACTTAGACAGGAGAAGGAATGGATTTCTCTAAGGATGCTGAGAGAAAAACCATCAGCAGCGAATGAAGTAAACATTCTTCTTTGGTGTTCCTTGCTTCTCCTTTTGATATACCCCTAGGCTACAAGAAAGGAGCCGTCTCTCAAAGCTTTAACTGTTTTGCTGATGACCCTTCAGAAAAGGAAGTACCAAGAAATCTTTTAAGATCACCGAATTCAACAGTAGTATAGTTGGAAGATCTAAATCTTGTGCCTGAGAGAAGACATCAGGAGAGTGGGGGAATCCTGAATATGTCTATGTCTACCTCTAAGTCATCAATTAAAACTAAGTGCTAGCTTATGACCAAGAACATGAATATGAATCTCAGCATTTTAAATACCTAAAGTTGGAAACTCTAATGTTCTACACTAAACAATTATTAGAGTAGGTCATGGTTTCTCCCCATAATACACAAGTATGCCATTATTAAAACTGAGGTCACAGAAGATTACTGAATGGCATAAAGAAATGATTTCCTATATTATTACATTTAAATAAAAGCTGTTATGAGGCAGTGAATATAAATTTTATTTTTAAGCATATGTGTACCTGAAGACACCCACATGTACCCAGACACCCTTCTAACAGGTGAATAAAAAAATGTGGATGGTTGTTTTCTCAGGGTTATAGAACAATGAGTGACTTGTATTACCTTGCTTGTGCTTCTCTGAAACCTTAAAATTCTCTGTAATAAAGTTGAATTCTTTACATAATTAGAAAAAAACACACATTTTTGAAAAGGCACAGAAATGATTGAAATAGCCAAAATTTCAAATTCAGGGAATACCCATAATCCCAGATATAGTTATGGAATAGAAGCATTTCATTGTTTGGTTTTCTTGGTATTTATTTTTAAAAATACTTTCTGTTCAAGATTAATTGCTGATCTCATTAAAACAGGAAGTAAAAAGTAATCTCTAGAATCAAGACTTTTAATCAGTTGGCTTCAGTGAATCAGTTATTCAACAAGATAAATCTCTGAGAGTATAGTCAGCATGGAGATGCTTTTACCAATAGATGCATGGATAGATTAGATAGATAGTTGATAGAATATAGATGAGATATATAGATAGATAGATATAACTGGATGATAGTTGGATAATGTCCAACAATATATTTGTCACGAATTTAAAGAAAAGGAAATTAATGTTTTTAAAAGACTCATCTCCTCCGTGTAGACAGTGTTGCATTTGCCTAACCGGAGGTTTTCTTTACATGTGAAAGGGAGATAAAAGCAACCAATCTTAATTGAGTACCTATTATGAAATGCTAGATATTCAGCAAAACATTTTAATGATAGTTAATGTGTTATTATATAATATATTATATATTATTATAAAATAATATATCACAAAATAATATATACTATGTAATAATAATTTACTAACAGTAATAAAAATAAAAATATTGCTGCCATTACTACTGCTACTATTTTTTAAGTGTTTATAATATGCCAGGCATTTTGAAAAGCACTTAATAAATACCATTGTATTCTATTCATTGTAGTGTTCTCAACTTTCCTACGAGGTAGACATCGCTATTTTCAGAAGAGGAAACAGAAGATCAGAGAAATTGTCTTGCTGAAAATCACAAGTAACTGTAGTATTTACATAAAGATATTTTCACAAACAGTTCATATAACTCAATATTAAAAAACAAACAGTCCAAGCAAAAATAGGTAGACCTAAATTGACATCTCTCCAAAGATGACATACAAATGGTCAATAGGCACATGAAAAGATTCAACATCACTAATTATTAGAGAAATTCAAATCAAAACTCAAGTGAGAAATCACCTCATACCAGTCAGAATGGTCATCATCAAAAAGTTTACAAATAATAAATGCTGGAGAGGATGTGGAGAAAAGGGAACCCTCCTACACTGTGGGTGGGATAGTAAACTGGTGCAGCCACTATGGAGAACAGTCTAGGGGGTTCTTAAAAAAACTAAAAATAGAGTTACCATATATCCTATTCTTCGGCGCTCCTGGTGGCTCAGATGGTAAAGCATCTACCTACAATGCGGGAGACATGGGTTCGATCCCTGGGTCATGAAGACCCCCTGGAGAAGGAAATGGCAACCCACTCCAGTACTCTTGCCTGGAAAATTTCGTGGACGGAGGAGTCTGGTAGGCTACAGTCCATGGGGTCGCAAAGAGTCGGACATGACTGAGCAACTTCACTTTCACTTTTCACTTCCTATATCCAGCAATCCCTCTTGTTGGCAAACATCAGGGAAAAGCTCTAGGTCAAAAAGATACTTGCATCCCAGTGTTCAGAGCAGTAGCAGCTCTATTTACAATAGCCAAGACATGGAAGCAACTTAAGGGTCCATCAATAGATGAATGGATAGAGAAGATGTGGGATATATATACAATAAAATATTACTCAGCCTTTAAAAAAAAAAGAATGAAATGAAACCATTTGCAGCAACATGCATGAGCCAAAAGATTATCATATGTGGAAAGTAAGTCAGAGGACCACAAATATAATACAGTATCACTTATATGTGGAACCTAAAAAGAGATACAAATGAACTTATTTACAAAACAGAAAGATTTTTACAGACATAGAAAACAAGCTTACAGTTAAGGAGAGAGAGTTGGGGGAGGGATAAATTAAGAACGTGTGATTAATAGATACACACTACTGTGTATAAAAATAGATAAACAATAGGTCCTACTGCATAGCACAAGGAACTATATTCAATACCTTATAATAACCTATGATGGAAAAGAATGTGAAAAAGTATATCTATATCTTTATAGATATAAATAACTGAACTACTTTACTGTATGCCTGAAACTAACACAACTTTGTAAGTCAACTATACCTCGAGGAAAAAAAAAAGAAAGAGGTACTCTTGATTCCAAGTTCTGTTCTCTTTCCACTGTCCTAAGCTACTGCTTTTCACATGGTTTAGTGCTTTGGGCTAGCCTAGAAGATCTGAAACTGGGCACTTGGGTTTCTTAAGCCCAGGGATGTGAGGATCATCAGAAGAAATGAGTTATCAAGGATTCTATCAACATTGAGTGAACTAACAAGAGAATGAGACAAAAGGAAAATGGAATGGAAAAGAGAATCAGATTCTACTCTTATTTCCTAGGTCCATGGAGGCTAGGGAGGGGTAGTGGTTTTTGCAATTATTTTGGACCCTAGCACGGACAGCATAGCATTATGTGGGCATAAATTACTTTGTGAAGTCAGAAGTCTCTTGAAGAGATAGCTATAGATAACTCTGTTCAAAGCAGTGACCAGCATAAACATTATTGTTGAATGAAAGCTCTGAATGCAGTTAGAATTCACAAATTTCAGTGGCTAATTTTCTTTTTAATATCCATGTAAAACAACAAATCACGGATTAACAACTAGAAAACTAGAATTCTAGGGCATTTCTATATATTGCTGCAACTTTCCTGGTCTTCATATTCTTTCTCCATCAAGTGGTAGTATGTAGACTTTATAGATTTTTTACAAAATGCCAATGACATAGTAAGTTTGGAAACAATTTAGACAGCACTAAAGACTGTGGGATGTGTCATATAGAATATGTGTCAATATGAAAGACACTTTTTATTATCAATTTCTTCAATAGTGGTCAACTCTTCAAATTATTTGTTTTTCTTTTCTTATTACAAAAGTAATATATCTTCATGGCTCAAAGTGTCAAAGTTACAGAAGAAAATAATTAAAGGTCCTCTATGTAATGATGGGTTGGAGCTGCCTAATACCAGTTTGTGAAAGTCAATTGTTTGTGTCTCTTCCAAATTATATGTTCAGTGATACTATGTTGGTAGCCTGAAATCAATCATGATGAGATTATTTACACCATGGAAATTGGCAAATGTTACAAAGCTGGGCTTTCTTTTCTGACCAGTTGTTAAGTATTTATTAATGAACCACTATCCACAATCTTTGGGCTTAATCAGTTTGGTAAATCTTAAATCAGATTGCTATCCTTGTATTAAGTCAAAAATTGAATAGATTCAAAAGAAGAATTTAGACAGTCTGCCTTTAGCATGTCAACCTCCAGCAGAGTTTAAACAGTATCTGTACAAGCAATGAAAAAACATCCTTTATGAGCCCTAAAGACCTGCATTGGCTTAGTCCTTTGCATTCATTGGACATGTGAATGAGTTGTGCAACCCATGTGATCTTTCTTTTGTCCTCTTCTCATTCTTCCTTTTTCTCTCTCTTCCTTCTTCCTTTCCCTTCTTTTCTTCCTCTCTCCCTCCTTCTCTTCCTTTTTCCTTCCTTCCTTCCTCCTTTCTTTTTTGAATTCTAAACACTTATGCTTACAGATTTTCAGGTCCTTTGCTTGTACCCAAGTTGTGTCACTAGTGTTTTATTCTTAACGAGAGCATTTCAGATCTTTGCATTGATGGTCAAGAAGTAGGGTTACTAGCCCTCCCTTAGACATCTGATTTCCCTGTTCAGGATGCAAACTATGTATAGTTCCAAGACACTGTTTTGGTAGCAAATAGGTTCTGGAGGGCCAACCCCACTTGCCTTTTATCCCTGTATTTTATTTAACTGTTTTCATAGCTGTCACCACCCTAGAACATACGGAACTAATTTTCTAGAGATTTCAGTAGTTCAGCAAAGACATTTGAAACATAAGACTTATTTTCTCCATACTTAACGTTGTTCAGTCCATATACACAAAACTTTAAAATGACATTTTGTCCACCAGAGGGCACTCATATTGTTCCAAGTATAGCTAAGAATTATGACGATTTGAAGATAAATCTAAGACAGAGAAATGAAAAAGGCCCCCAAAACGATTCAAGTCTTAACTAAATACCAAACAGAAGAATAAAACCAAATTTTCTTTATTCCATTTTATTTTCTCTCTTGCCACCCTGTTACCTCCCGCTACACACACAAAAATTCTTCTTAAGTATATTCGTTAATTCACAAAAGAGAAAAAAGGGTTGGGACTGGGGTGAAATTCTGCGTTCCATACTTTCAAAGTGCCAGCTTTGCAGGAGGATATATTTTTCTTTAAAATGTGGGAGTGTTGGAAGTGTGGAAGAATATCAAGAAATTGGTTTTCGTAAAGTTACATCCTTGGTGTTTTAAGATGATATGTCTCAAGTTGTTTTCTATCATGAAGCTGATGAACTGCATGCTTCAGATGACAGGGCTTCTGCCCTTGTCTTGGAACTTTACACTTCTCAGGCACTAGGAAAATCAGAGGCTGCCACAAGATTGCGGTCTAGCGTGTTGACAGCCTCAGCCACAAGTTATTCCAACTTCTCACAAAAGCAAAATAAACTTGTGATTTCTGAGACATGTTGTGCAGCTCATTAGTGGTTTCAACTAAGTGCTGTTTATTGATCTTAAAATCTCTCTCTCTTCAATGCAAGTAGATTTTCACCTATGTCTCCATCTTTCCCAGACACTCAAGCACTATGAACTCAGCCGTTAGATCCTAGCAATTGCTAAATTTAAGCCGCTAGATCTGAGGTAAGGATTCTACCTCATTCCAGCTATATTATCATGTCACACATTTGCTTCATCCATTCTGTTTCTCTATAGGGGCATTTTTATTCATACCTTTCAAAATTAGGCCTGTCAAAAGACCCATCAAATCATCTCTGCCTCAGAATTGCTCAGATATGAAAAGTCTGAATTTCTTCTCTATTTTAAAAAGTATTCAGTTAAATCAGCTCAGAGTGATCTGAAATCCGGCTATGTAGTATCTATGTAGTGCAAACACACATACCAGAAGGAAGAAATAATGAGACAATTCAAGTTTTGTGTCCATTTAGAAAATTGATGTCAAAGCAATTATCAGAGAATTGCTAATGAACATTTATGAGCTTGAACTTTACAGCCTGGCCCAAAGTTGCCAGGTACTGTAAATCTTTGAAAAAAAATTACCCTTTAGCAGTGCCAAGACCAAAAGCTAAATTGGCCCACCTTCCCCAACTTACATCTGAGTTCAGTTTGCTTTCAGTTAAAAGAGCTTAACCCACAGTGCTGACTTGGTCTCTGTTCAGATGGGAAAGCAGCTATGTTATATGAAAGGAGCAGAAATAGGTGAATATCTTTTTAAATCCTCCCTTGAGGGGAAAATAGTGTTTTATTAAGTTTGGATAGTCGTTATATAATTGCCTGGTATTAGGGAATCAGCTGGTTTGTTGCTGGATAGTGTCTATTTGGTTTAGATAGTTCTTTCTTGAAGTATGTAGTTTACCGGTCAGAAGCCTTCAAAAATAAAGTACATTATTACAAGGGTTTTAAACTGAGTAGGGGTAAGATGAAGAGAATTAACTCTCCAATGCCTTAGATAGGAAGCAGAAAAAATTCCATTAATCCAGATTTAACATGAGAAATATTAAAGATATAAAAGTTATTTTTAATATAAGTAGAGAATGGAAAATAGCAATGAGATTAAAGAAAATGTAAAAGGGCCATGATTTACATCGAGTTTTTTTTTTTTTTTTTTTTTACTAGTTCTTCTCATGAATGTGACAGTTGGCAATTACTTTAAAAGTCTAAATTTTTCAGGGTAAATCAGCTTCAAGTTGGGAAAGATTTATTCCAGATGGGTATTATAAGATGTGTTATAACTTTACTGACTAGATTAAAAAAGCTGAGTCAGTCTCTATTTATTAAATAACAGTAGGTAAACAGTGTTGTGTATATATATCCATTGCCTTTTTCTCCTTGGTAGTGATTTAGTCACTAAGTCGTGCCCAAATCTTGTGACCCACCAGGCTCCTCCATTCATGGGATTTTCCAGGCAAGAATGCTGGAGTGGGTTGCCATTTCCTTCTCCAGGGGATCTTCCTGACTCAGGAATCAAACTCTAGTCCCCTGCATTGCAGGCAGATTCTTTACTGAGCTACCAGGGAAGCCAATGACCTAATCAGTATTGAATCATTTTGTCAATATCAGTTCAATTATCACTTCCCCAGGGAGACCTTCAAACACCTTGATTAGGTCAAATCCCCTCCTCCTTGCCTACTGCCCTCACCCCTGTGATAAGCTTTAAAAGCATCATAGTTCTCTTCTTGTAGGAGTTACCAAGCTTGAAACTTTACATTTGTGCATTTCTTTAGCAAATGTCTATAAGTTGCCCGAGGACGCAGACCTGGCTTAGTTCTTCACTGAGTCACCAGCCTCTAGGACAGTGCCAGTCAAGCAAGAGGTAGTTAATGCTTATTTGTTTATTTATTGAATTATGAATGAATAACTAGGCAAGGCAACTATGAGATCAATGCCATATTACAAAGTAGTTAATAAACTCAGTAACAGAGTTGGGTGGGACTCAACCCCTTGTTTTACTTTCTTTTCCTAATGTATCTTATCTGAAAAACTATAGATCAAAGCATTGTGACTGAAATCAACACAACAACAAGTATAAACTAACTAACCAAATTTGCTTTCATCAGGGTAGTAAAAATAAATCAAGTGACCATCAGCAATATTCTGGGTGAATGATTATTTTCAAAGTAAACATAATTAAGTCAAATGAAATGTCTCCTCAGAAAATTTATACTTATTTTTTTTAAAGAGAGTAGAACAAAATTGTATTTTATAAGTCTGCATCTGCTTAGTTGTAAAAAGCAGACACTTCCTAAAATAAGTAGATCAGTTAAGAACAGGGTTTTGATTTTCTTTGCTGTTCTTTATATGATAACATAAACACTTCGTTTTGATCTAGCAGACAAGAAAATTACAACCCAGAAAAGAGAATTGAATTGCATGAAGCTTAAGTCAGGTCTCATATTAATTTGCTAGCTTGCTTGGGCTGCTGTAACTAATATTACAGACTCAGTGGCTTAAATAGAAATGTACCTCTCAACATTCTGGAAGCTAGAAGTCCATGATCAAGGATTCAACAGGACTTGTTTTTTCCAAACCTCTCTCCTTGGCTTGTAGATAACCTTCTTCTCTATGTTGTCTTCACAAGGTCCTTCCTCTGTGTGTGGCTGTCAAAGACAAAGCAAGACTCTTGCAAACAGTAAAAGTGACTCGTACTGAGGAATCTCAATAAGATTAACAGCTAACTCATCAGAAGCTATGAAGACAGAAGGCAGTGGAATAACATACAAACTGCTAAAAAATATTTTTTTTTTAATCATAAGGAAATGCTATGAGCAATTCTATGTCAAAAAAAATTAGACAACTTAGATGAAATGGGCCATTTTCTAGAAAGCTACAAGGTACCAAAATTCTCACCATAGCTCTTGAAGTCCTTAATGCTTTTGTCCATGCCTGGTAGTATCATCCATCATCATACTCCCCTTAATTTATTACACCTCAACTAGTCTGATTCATTCAGTTCCTGGCATCATGGTGTACACAAAGCTCTATTCCTTTAACTTATTGATTGTTCCATCTTATCTTTGAGGACTCAGTTTAAATGCTATTTCTGCAAAGACTTCTTTTTTTAATCTTTATAAATAATTACTCATTAAGGTAATACTTTCTGCTTTATCAAAGGTAATTTCCTTCTCAATGCCTTTCCCTCAAATACCTGATAGGCTTCTAATCTAGTTTCCAATCAGTTCTACATTCTAATAGTCATGTCCTAAGTTCTTTCCTAGACAAAATTCTCAAGGTTGATTTGAGTCTTTATTTTTGAGCTCCCAGGGTAATATTTCTCAACATAATAGTACATATCTTGAGACCAGGAGAAATTAAAGACAGAGACTTGGGAAGGTCTCACACCCTTAATCTAGTCTTCACTCTAGAGTACTGTATAAATCAGCTAATATGACTCAAAGCCTCTTTGTTGCCGCTGCTGCTAAGTCGCTTCAGTTGTGTCTGACTCTGTGCGACCCCATAGACGGCAGCCTATCAGGCTCTGCCGTCCCTGGGATTCTCCAGGCAAGAACACTGGAGTGGGTTGCCATTTCCTTCTCCATAAAGCCTCTTTAGATCTCATTTATTATGGTTTGGGGTTTTGAGGCAGGATTTTTTAGAGGACCTAAATTTGAGATTCTCAGTATTCCCTTATTGTCTGACAACTGTCCAACTATTCTGGATTTATCTTTATTTTCTTTGAAAGGAGGAAATAAAATCCAATTTACATAATTATTCTGAGTCTTTGCAGCTATATCCCCTAGACAGAGCTTTTCAACCACACCACTGTTGACATTTTAGATCAGATAATTACATATTGAAAGGGTCTATCCTACTCACTATTAGATGTTTAGTAGCATTCCTCACCTCTACTCACTACAATTCTGTAGCATCACCCTCATATCTAGTTATAACAAACGAAAATGTCTCTAGACATTGCCAAAAGTCCCTGGGATGCAGAGTCACCCCCACTTGAGAATTGAAACCACAGGCTCAATAGGCCCATCTTATGCTTTCAAATTATCACAGGCAATACATTTACCTTGTTCAAATTTATAGCATGGGCCTCCATTTTTCCAACCTTTGAGAGTTTCCTGACTGCCTAACACATTACTGAGAGGTCAGTATCACCTATTTTAAAAATTTGTTACAGATAGCACTACATTTCAAGTTAATGTGGACTCATAACCGCAGAATTATTTTCTGTATGGTAATTCTAGATTCAGAATAAACATATACCAACATTTATATATTATATATATATATACACACCAATATAAGTTCATTTCTTACATGTAAAAATACAATTCTGATATTTGGTGGGTAGCCTTCTATGTGGGGTTTTAGAAACCCTGGCTTCTCTGTGTTGGTTCTGTCATTTTCAACACGTAGCTTCAAGAATCGCCATGTTCATATGTTTCAAGTCATAAACAGAAAGAACATGGAGTATTATATAAAGGAAGATGCTATGAGTTAGACTGGGATATAAGGAAATAAGTTTGAAGACTGCTTTCAGTGTCTGCTGCTTTTACTCATCATTATTATATCCTCTCATTGTGTGTATCTTGTATTTTTTTATCACAATTGTAATAAAGTAATTATTTTATTTTTGTACCACAATTATATACATATATGTATGTATCACACTTATATGTATCACAATTGTAATAAAGCAATTATTTGACCAACTACTGGTTTATTATCCATCTTTCCTCAAGGTCAATACACTCCACAAAGACCAGAACTATATCCATCTTGTTTGATGCTGTATTCCCAGACCTAGCAAAGTTCTTGTCATTGAGTACTTTCTCAGTAAAGATTTGTTAAATGAATAAATAAAAGAATAAATAAATGGATTAATTAATATGATAGATATGGTACTTTATTTAGACATAGTTTAGTAAATCTTTACAATAATGAATTATTCTTTGCCAGGTGCAGATCTAGACATCAGTCAACAAGAGATAATGTCTGTCTGTCCTAGCAGAACAGCAGAATATCCTCATGAGGGAGGGTAAGGACGGGGATGGGGGCTTCCCTGGTGGCTCAGTGGTAAAGAATTTGCCTGCAATGCAGGAGATGCAAGAGATGCAGGTTCGATCCTTGGGTCAGGAAAATCCCCGGACAAGAAAATGGCAACCTACTCCAGTATCCTTGTCTGGGAAATCCAATGAACAGAGCAGCCTGGAAGGCTACAGTCCATAGGGTTGCAAAGAGTTGAACACGACAGAGTGATTAAGTGCACACATACACCCCCACACACACACATATACACACACGCGGACAGGGATGCAAGTAAGAAAGAGTTCAGGGTAGCAGCCAAGAACTTTCTCTTCCGATTCCTTTCTCTTCTCTTGCCCTGCTCAACTGGGCTATTTACAGCCGGCTCTGCTCTCTACCTTACAGAAAGGGGAAAAGTCGCTCTGGAGATTCCAGGACCCAGCTTTTACCGATCGTGTTAGTTCCTGGGTCTCCTGCTGCTGCTTGTGATGGTAAATTGTATGTCAGCTTAATTGAGCCAAAATATGTGATCAAATATTATTCTGGATGTTTCTATGATACTCCTTTGAATGAGATTCACATTTAAATTGGTAGACTTTATGGAGGCGAGATGGCCCTCCATAATGTGGCTGGCCCCATCCAATCAGCTGAAGACCTAAATAGAACCAAAGACTGACCTCACCTAAGCAAGAGGGGATTCTGTAGCACAGGGCCTGTGCATTGGCTCTTCTTTGGGCCTCTGGTCTGCCAACCCACCCTTCATATATAGGACTTGCCAGCTTCCATAATCATGTGAGCCAATTCCATAAGATAAATCATATAATACCCTGTTGGTTCTGCTTATGTGGTAAAGTTCAATACACTGCTTATGTACATGTACTGACTCCAGACGTTATTCTAAGTAACAGTATTGCCCTTATACTTTACATGACTACCGACTTTCAGAGTTTGTATATAGCTGCATTCATGTCTGGAATGAAAAGTGGTCTCAAAACATGTAGGAATTAGATTTTACTTATCTAGTCCCAAATTGAGTTATTTTACTTGGCTTTTAGCCCCTTGGGGGCAAATACTGTATTGTATCCATGTTTGTATTCCTAGAAGCCAGACCATAGTAGAAGATTTTAAAAAGTGTGCTGAATTAAATAAATGAATGAATGAATGGCTCAATACTTACATGTTAAAATATAAGTCTCCATCACAAACTTTTCCTTTCATCTGGCTCAAAGCAAGGAAAATTCTGGTGTGATCCCAAAACCATCACCTTTACCCACTTTCCCATATTTCTGATTACTTTTAGTATATTATGGTCATACAATATAACTGAACTGTAGTTATATATTGAATGTGTTCCCTTAGGGACAAACTAAGGCAAACATACAGGGCCTGGGCTTTTTTTTAACCTTCATGTAGAAGAACTAGAGGAGCCAAATTCAAAATACCTGAAGCAGTTTCTCAGCCTGGGTTGACCTGAGTTTAAGTTGTAACTTTGCTGCTCTTTAGTCATGTGCCCTTTCAAGTCTTAGCTTCCTCATCTGTAAAATGGGCATCATCGTCATATCATCAATCCCCATAATAGTAACGATAATGCTGCATCATTATGCTGTGGTGTGGAGTAAGTGAGATCAAGAATATAAAGCATTTATCAAAATGCCTGAGCACAGTAAGAGTGCGACAAACAAGCTGAGTATTAGTAGCTATCACAGGTGTACCCTGTTTCATTGTGTACACGTTACTGCATCTCACAGATACAGAGTTTTAGGTTGTTTTGATTGTTTGCTTGTTTTGATATCACAAATTGTAGGTTTGCGGCAATCCTGCAGCAATCTATCAGCACCATTTTCCCAACAGCCCTTGTTTATGTTTCTCTGTCACATTTTGGTAATTCTCAAGTTATTTCATGCTTTTTCTTATTACTATATTTGTCATGGAGATTTCCGATTGATGAACACTGATATTGCTATTTTAATTTGGGGAGAGGCACCAGGAACTGTGCCCATACAAGATGGTGACCTTGATAAACGTGTGTGATCTGACTGCTCTAGCCAACCTGCTGTCCCCTCTTCTCTCTCCCTCTCCTCAGGTATCCCTATTCCCTGAGATACAGCAACATTGAAATTAGTACAGTTAATGCCCCTACAATGGCCTATAAATGTTCAAATGGAAGAGATTCACATGTTTCTCACTTTAAATCAAAATTTGGAAATGATTAAACTTAGTGAGGAAGGCATGTCGAAAGCTGAGATATTCTGAAAGCTAGGTCTCTTACACTGCTTAGCCAAGCCGTGAATGCAAAGGGAAAGTTTTTTTGAAGAAAATTAAAAGTGCTGTTCCAGTGACTGATAAGAAACTGAAACAGCCTAACTGCTGATATGGAGAAAGTGTTTAGTGGTCTGGATAGAAAATCAAACCAAATAAGACTTTATTTCCTTAAGATAAAATCTAATCCAGAGAAAGGCCCTAAAGCTCTTCAATGTTGTAAAGACTAAGAAAGGCAAGGAAGGTGCATAAGGCAAATTTGAAGCTCAAAGAGGTTGTTTCATGAAGTTCAAAGGAAAAAGCTGTCTCAATGACATAAAAGTGCAAGATGAAGCAGTGAGCATTGATACAGAAGCTACAGCAAGTCATCCAGAAGATCTAGATGAGTTAATGAAAGTGACTACAATCAACAACAGATTTTCAATTCGAATATGTCATCTAGAACTTTCATAGCAGGAGAGGAGAAGTCAAAGCCTGATTTTAAAGCTTCAGAGGGAAAGCTGACTCTCTCATTAGGGGCTTATGCAGCTAGTGGCTTTAACTTGAAGCCAATGTTATTTACCATTCTGAAAATCCTAGGGCCCTTAAGAATTATGCTAAATCTACTTTTCCTGTGCTCTATAAATGGACTGATTTTTGATGTTGTACAGCAGAAACCGACACAACATTGCAAAGCAATTATCCTCCAATTAAAAATTAAATTTTTTTTAATAAGCTAAATTTACTCTGCCTGTGCTCTGTAAATGGACCAACAATGCCTGAATCACAGTTCAACTGTTTACAAAATGGTTTACTGACTATTTTAAGCCCACTGTTGAGACCTATTGGTTAAATAAAGGATTCACTTCAAAATATCACTGATCATTGGTCATATACCTGGTCACCCAAGAACTCTAACGGAGTTGTATGAGATTAACATTGTTTTCATGCCTGTTAACAGAGCATTCATTCTGCAACCCATGGATCAAGGAGTAATTTCTACTTTCAAGTCTTATTATTTAAAATAATATATTTTATAAAGCTATAGCTGCGACAGAGAGTGATGGACCTTGGCAAAGTCAATAACATTCATGATTCAAGGGAAGAGGTCAAAATATCAATATTAAATGAGGTTCGGAAGGAGCTGATTCCAACTCTCATGGATGACTTTGAGGAGTTCAAGACTTCAGTGGAGGAAGTAACTGCAGACATGATAGAAATAGCAAGAGAACTAGAACTAGAAGTAGAGCCTAAAGATGTAACTGAATTGTTATAATCTCATAACAAAACTTTAATGGATAAGGAGGTGCTCCTTATGGATTAACAAAGAAAGTGGTTTCTTGAGATGGGATCTACTTCTGTGAAGATGCTTTGAAGATTCTTGAAAACACAACAATGAAATTTGAACATTATATAAACTTAGCTTATAAAGCAGAGGCAGGTTTTGAGAGAACTGAATCTAATTCTGAAGGAAGTTTTACTGTGGATAAAATACTATCAAGCAGCATTTTATGTTGTAGAGAAATTATTTGTGAAAGGAAGAGCCAATTAATATGACAAATTTCATTGCTATCTTATTTTAGGCAACTGCCACAGCCACCCCAACCTTCAGCACCCACCACCCTGATCAGCCAGCAGCTATCAACAATTAGATATGACCCTCCACCCACAAAAAAGTTACAACCTGCTCAAGGCTTAAATGATGCATTTTTGAGCAATGAAGTATTTTTAATGTATATACATTATATTTTTAGACATAATGCTAGTGAACACTTAATAGACTACAGTGTAGTGTGAACATAACTTTTATATGTACTGGGAAACCAAAAATTTCATGTAACACACTTTACTGTAATATGCACTTATTGCAATAGTCTGGAAACTAAACTCATGATATCTCCAAGCTATGCCCAAATTGTATCTTGGAAAGGTACCAAGGTCAAGCCAGGATATCAGTACAAACAGTCCTTAATCAAAAGGTAAGCTAAGAATAAAACTGAACTGTAAGGACTTTTCTGATGATTCAGTGGTAAAGAATCCTCCTGCCAAGCAGGAGACATGGGTTTGAACCCTGATCTGGGAAGACCACACATTCAGTGGAGCAACTAAGCCACTAAGCCCATGCATCAGAGCTATTGAGCCTGTGTCCTAGAGCCCAAGAGCCACAACTACTGAGTCTTCATGCTACAACTACTGTAGCCCCATGCACCCTAGAGCCAGTGCTCTGCAACAGGAGAAGCCGCCACTCAGAGAAGTCTGCACACCACAACTGTGAGAGTAGCCCCTGCTAGCCACAATTAGAGAAAAGCCCAGGCAGCAATGTAGACCCAGCACAGCCAAAAAATTAAATTAAAAAAACAATGCACAGTGAATGCTGAGACAGAAGAAGAGATTGCAGAAGCTGGAAATTGGGATCTGAGTGAAGCAGGCAAGTGGAGACTCTAAGTGAGTTTGGAAAACAGAGCGTTGTTTGCCCTCATCTGAGCAAGCCAGTTCATCTCAAGATACCAGAGCTAGACGGACAGTGACAGTGCCCTAAACACTAACAAATAAAGGATGACTGGGGCCCAGAGAAATCATCCGCTCACGTCAATGACAGAAAACTGCTTCCTCCTGTCCACGTTAAGGCCCAGAGCTTTGCTACCTCATATGCTCTCAGTGTCTGACCTGATTGTCAATGATACACCATTCATTTCACTGACTCATTAGTGACTACACACCTGCAGGAAACAGATGACACACTCAGACTGGGAAAATTAAAGTGAACTTAATAAAAGGATTCTTGCCAGAATGGTGAACATACAGGAAAACTACATGGAGCGGGGCACTACCCCAAGCTGAGTGACAGAGGATCACCATGCCCACGCCCAGGCCTAAAGGAGCATGACATAGGAGTCATCAGGAAATCTGGAGAAACAGAGTGAATGGGGCAGAGAAGGACAACTGATAGAATTACCATGGTCTTTATTAAGGGAGGGCTCCAACGTGGTGCTAGTGGTAAGGAACCCATCCTACCAGTGCAGGAGACATACGGTTTTACGTGAGGGAAACACCCCACCCAAGGATGTGGATGGAACTAGAGTGGTAGTCACTTGATCTCGCTCTGCTCCTACCTACTGGACAGGCAATGCCCCAAACAAACCCAGCTGGAAGCCAGAGGACAAAAGGAGCCCAAGCAAAGTCAGCTCTGCAGTTGAGAGCAGGACAGGAACGGGCAGAGAGTCAATCTGGACGAGCCATGAACATCAGATGTTTGGCACATTGCCCCACCTTCCTAAAGGTCGCACTGCCCCAGAAGGGACTAACTTCACATGGCTGCGCTGGGATAAATCCCATCTTCTTTCATAGCCTCATCCACCTCACAAACCTATACACTCAACTCTGATATCAGGGTGAAATCAGTGCTTTTGTGTCTCGTCCAGTGCTTTCCTTTTCCCAACTACCATCTTGTTTACTCAAAGAAAGAAACTAGTGTGTACATCCCTCCAGGCCTTGGGACAGGCTCTGACAAGTCAGAATTGGCTGGACATGTCCATGCTAGGACCTCCCTGACACAAGAATATATGCACTTGGCACTAAAAAAGCAACTGATCACAATGAAATCTTCATTGGATGAGTTAAATACCTCAGGATTTTGCAGGGCCCCAGGGTTCTGAAAGTCAGTAGTCATTGCACAAAACTGTGTAGAATATTCTTTTTTTAAAGAGGTTGATTTGCATCCTGGATGAATAGCACTTCACTACAAGTTCCAAATTAATAGTTTTTGAAGTTTTTTTTTTTTTTTAAGTTTAATATAATAGTTTTGCAAACCAGCCTTGAAATTTCTAGTTCTCAATACTGGCTAGAACCCAAAATGGATACTGAGAACAAAGAAAAGAAACTGTTTTCATAACTCAGTATGCAGCAACATCAGAAACCATGAGAGAGGTTGGTAAATATTTTCAGACTGGTTTTACAACTCCTGTTAGCCTAGATAATTGATATCACCACCCAAACTTACCTTGACTGAGCTTTGAGGACTTTTGAAATTCACTTTCCTAAATGAACACAAGTCTAAATTCTGTGAGGGATGCCAAGTGTTCCCCCTCCCCACCATTACACTGAACTGGAATTGTATTCCACGTTGGAAAGTCTAAAGCCAACTTTGAAAAATCACCCTGAAGCCATTAATTGCCAGATAATAACCCAACCAAAGAAAAGACTTACCTTTAAAGATGAATAAAAGAACTCACAGGGTGGCCTAACACTGAATTATTTTCTTGGGACCATTGTGGAGACAATACCTCTTGGGTGCCAAGTCTGACACTAGACAATATAGTGAAGACGTTTTCAGTCACATGTGCCCCATCCAGCTGCCGTCTTCCATCAGGCTCCCAGAGCTGCCTCACCCAGGCCTCCCTGGTGAGTCAGGTCGCTTCTGACTGAAACATTCCCAGGCAGGAAGGCTTCCATATTTGGTTGGATAAGCTTAACCTTCCTATTTTCCTTCCTAGATAATATGCTAAAAAGAGTCTGGTGTTTCAACTGCAGTATGTGGCTTTAAGGAGATTCACCCATGATGGAAAAGAGCTGGACAAGAAATCAGGGGGATGAGGCTCTTGCTTCAATCCTGCCACTAAAGGTGATTGTGATCTTGGCATAGTCACTTTATCTCTCTGGGTCTCATTTTCCTCTTCTGTAACATAAAGGTGTTGGTTCAAGTCAGTGACTTCCAGGCCATTTTTTTTTTAGTCTTTGTTCAAATGAAGTCTTACACGGAAGCTCAACATGTGAAGCAGAAAAAGGCTCCTCTGGTCTGAAGGGAAATTGATTGCCACCAATCCTGTGCGCTTGACAATCACACTTCCACCGTATCTCAAGTTCACTTGGCACTCAAAGTATGACCTTTGGCCCACACATGTGGCTTATGATCTCTGAAGTTCTTATTAAAAAGCAGAACTCTGGGTACCCCTTTTAAGATCTACTAAATCAACCTGCGTAGAGCTGGCACTCTGGAATCCTTTTTTAAGCAAGCATCTCAAGTGAATCTCATGAACACAAAAATCTGAGCATGTCAAAAAGCACCAGACCAGATATTTCGGAAGTCTTTTTCTTCTCCAATACTCTGGCAGTGTTGCTCAATATTTATGACTACAAAATCATTGGAAATCTGATGAAAGAAATGAATCTTCTGTTGAGAAAAGTGCAAAAACACACAAATACACATGTATACAGGGACATATGTGAAATTTATCTAGAATTACAGCAAACTTAAATATCCAGCTATCCATCTCCTTGTTGTCCATCATGGACACTCTATGGGAAGATAGTTAAAATCCCTATGATATCCATGACCTAACAGTGGTATTTCAGGATGAATGTGGTGATTCATTAGAAAAGGAACTCTTCTGGCATTAAACCCAACTCTTTTAGTTGCTGATATTGTACTAAACCAAAGATTGTCTCCAACTTATAGCCTCTAACCCAATTTCGAACTTGTTCAAAGTAGTTGGTATTTTCTTTTTGTTTTTTGTTTTGTTTTGTTTGCTTTTATTAATTACCAGGAATAGTGTCATTCCGAATTTTCCTTAAATGCTCACTTTACTACAGGTATGAGGATGAAATGGCTAAACTCCAGCAAACCAGCTGATGCTTTTCCAAGATTCTCGCTGTAAGGACTGTTCAGTTCCCAACTGATTTATTTCTCAAATTGGATGCATAGACAGTCCTGCCCATGGAACACGAGGGTCATGTCTTCCAAGAGGAATGACGTGCCACCTCACTGCTGAAAGCGTAGACATTCTTTTCATAGGACCAAAGAATGAGCTTGGATCTAGTTTTCAATCTGCCAAGCAATAAAACGATGTGGTGGCGCCAAGCACCCTTATAAAGGGCTGATCCATAAATATCCACAGACCATGACAAGGCACAGAATGGTCCCTTCCCAAAAATCTGCCTCCATTTTTCACATGCCACCCAGATGTGCCATGTGGAGTGGGAACACTAGCGTACACCATAGACGAGGCTCTGTATCACCTACATGAGCTCTTTATACTTTTAAAAAGACAAAAAACAAAAAACCAAAAGCCTTTCTCTTGCAATTTGAGCGATTTGGACTTTCAATCTGCCTTTGGCCCAAGAGCAAAAGCCCCTCTGCAAGTCAGCTCCCCCACCGACGTCTTCCCAGTCAATAGGGAACCACTTAACTACATGAACATTAACTAATTTGAAGTTTGCTTTTTATCCTAGCACTAATAGGAGAGGAGGAATGTGTTTGTGTTTGCAAGTTTTCCATGTGGGTTAAGTCAAGATTGTTTGCTCAAGTCTGAAGCTTGGAAGAAAAAGGAAAAACAAGGCCCAAGTCTCATCTTGTCCTTTGGAGGTAGGCAGAAGAGCCATTGTTCCCAGTGCAGCTGAAACTTGTGGGCTGAGAATCCACTGGAGTCTATTCTCTGAGGTTTCTGAAAATTTTCCCCACAGACTTATCATTGTCAGCAACCGTGGCAGGCTCTTTTGTTTTGCCTTTCATTCCTTATTTATTGCCAAAGCAAACGGCAATGACAGTTGAGAATGGAAAGAGTGGCAAGATGGAGTGAAATATAGGAATAAAGCATTGCTATAAACAAGAGAAGTTGCTAAAAAGGGAAAGGAGTTCCTTCTCCTCTGAAAGCTCAAAGTGCCTTTCATCATCCAGCAAAGCTGGACCAAAAGCAAACTTATTTTTAAAGGTAAACAGATAACAAATGGCTCATCCAGAATTCCAGGGTGGATTTGTACTCCCTCCCACAAGGAAAAGGTAGCTTTTTAATTCTTTGTAAGTAAGACAAGGCCCAGAACAATGGGGAGAAGCATGCTTGAAGGTAAAACATGAGATATACAATATTTAGAAAGCCTAGAAGATCCCTCAAAATATATTCCCACCTTTTATAATTTCAAGGAAAAGAATAGCCTTGGTTTTCCCTGACCTTAGCTGAGCCATGGCCAAAATAAAGATGCTGCTAGTAATCAGGAGTTTACTGGGGATTTTGCATTTTTGATCTTATTTGTTTAGTGGAATATACAGCATCTTCCATGTTTCTCCTTACACCATAGTTATCATGAGGAGTCATCAGTGACTATTCTGAATGCCCTAATTTTGTCCCATTAGTAAAAAAATGCAAAATAGAGATACAATGTTCCAGTGTCTCCTCATCAGCCAAATGATAGAATCCTAGATCTTCAACATGGTCTGCATGAACCTCTGAAATCTCACCCTTGCTTATTGTTTCAGCTCCAAGCTCTAATATTTTGCCTCTTAAACTATATATGTTTTAATAATTGTAGAAATTTTAATTTCCTCTAAATTATTATGTTACTTTAGGTCTATGTAGGTTTTCCAATTCTATCTCCCTGGCCAACCCTCTCCTCTTATTCATTTTTTTCCCTCTACCTAATCCAACTCATCTATCAAGATATAATTCGGATGTCATCACTTCTAGGGAGTCATTCTTAACACATCAAACCACTTCCTCATATGATATTAGGCACCTGAGCAAGACACCTTCAGGGGAATCACCATATTTTATTGAAACTATCTATTTGTATATTTGTCTCCTCTACTAAGTCATGTGCTTCTTAAGGGAAAAGATGATGTCTCATTCCAACTGACAAGCAACAAGACACTTAAGTGAGTTTAATCAAAGAAAGAGAGGGTAGTATGAAGCACTAGAGGGAAAAAGCATTGAACTTGAATTACAAAGACAGGATAGGCAAACCTATTTTGCCTCTCCGACGCACCAGCAGAAGCTCACTCTTCTGCTGCCATCTTCATCTTCAGTCTCCCCTAGTTGCTAGCACAGTTCCTTGGTAAGCCCCAAGGCATGGTCCCTTGTGCTCTCGTTCTCCATAACATTGCCCCCTGAACTCCAACTCTGACAGTCTCTGCTCCCAGTCTTTGAATCTGAACAAACCATTCTTTGATATTCCCACTACTCAGTAATAACCAACAACTGGCATCTGGGTCAGCACTGACCTAAGATCAGACAGAAACCACATGCCTATTCCCTACCAGTCCATTATCCCTCCACAATTATACTAAATGACTGTCTTAATTTGAATTTCCTGTAGTAAGAATGAAAAAAATCTGTAAATGGTGGTTTCATTTATTTCGCTGAGCCTTACTTATCTCTCTTTTTTAAGAACCCAACATAATGTCTAAAACATAGCACATATTTGATGAGTAGGAATTAAATAAGTATAATTTCTATGGTCCCTTTCAAGATTCTGATTAGATGTTTTGTAGCAAAGATGCATAACTGTCTACCAAAATGTGCGCTGCACACTCAGAGTATCACGCTGCTGCTGGAAAGAAGTTTTTCAGCCAGGGACTACATTTCCCAGCACCCTTCATGTCTATTTCAGACACATGACCAGTTTTTTCCAATGAAATGGAAATAGAAGAAACATATGGCTTCTCTAATTTAAGACTTTAAAGAAGTGTTTGTAACTTCTTCATGCTCTTTTACTCCTGCTGGTTCAATGCAGATGACAAAAGGACCCTAGAGCAAAGGCTGGCAAACTTTCTACGTACAAGGATAAATAGTAAATATTTTATGCTTTGTTGCCACATGATCTGTCACAACTACTCCAGTCTGCCTTTAGGGTGCAAAAGCTGCCATGGACAATACAGAAACAAACATTTGAGGCTGTATTCCAGTACAACTGTATTTACAAAAAAAAGTGGAGGGCCATATTTAGCCCACATGACATAATTTGCCAACCCCTGCCTTGGAGGAAAGCAGAGTATGAGATGGAAAAAGGCCAAGAACCTGAATTCCACATGGAGAAAAATCGGCAACACAGATCAGGATTGCCAGTCTTGATTTATCACGTGAATACAATAGCTAATTTCTACTTTGTTAAGCCACTTAAATTTTAGAACTTATGCATAAGCTTATTAATAAATGTGTTAGTATTTTCTTTACTAAACTATAACTGTAGTATCAGTTCAGTTCAGTTGCTCAGTTGTGTCCAACTCTTTGAGGCCACAAGGAATGCAGCACGCCAGACCTCCCTGTCCATCGTCAACTCCCAGAGTTTACTCAAACTCATGTCCATTGAGTCGTTGATGCCATCCAACCATCTCATCCTCTGTCATCCCCTTCTCTTCCTGCCTTCAATCTTTCCCAGCATCAGGGTCTTTTCCAATGAGTCAGTTCTTCACATCAGGTGGCCAAAGTACTAGAGTTTCAGCTTCAGCATCGGTCCTTCCAATGAATATTCAGGGCTGATTTCCTTTAGAGTGGACTGGTTAGATCTTCTTGCAGCCCAAGGGACTCTCAAGAGTCTTCTCCAACACCATAGTTCAAAAGCATCAATTCTTCAGTGCTCAGCTTTATTTATAGTCCAACTCTTACATCCATACATAACTACTGGAAAAACCATAGGTTTGACTAGATGGACCTTTGTCGGCAAAGTAATGTCTCTGCTTTTTGATATGCTGTCTAGGTTGGTCATAACGTTTCTTCCAAGGAGCAAGTGTCTTTTCATTTCATGGTTGCAGTTACCATCTGCAGTGATTTTGGAACCCCCCAAAATAAAGCCTGTCACTGTTTCCCCATCTATTTGCTATGAATTGATGGGACCAGATGCCATGATCTTAGTTTTCTGAATGTTGAGTCTTAAGTCAACTTTTTCACTCTCTTTCACTTTCATCAAGAGGGTCTTTAGTTCTTCTTCACTTTCTGCCATAAGGGTGGTGTCATCTGCATATCTGAGGTTATTGATATTTCTTCCGGCAATCTTGATTCCAGCTTGTACTTCATCCAGCCCAGAAATAAGCAGGGTGACAATATACAGCCTTGACATACTCCTTTTCCTATTTGGAACCAGTCTATTGTTCTGCATCCAGTTCTAACTAGATGGACCTTTGTCAGCAAAGTAATGTCTCTGCTTTTTAATAAGCTCTCCAGGTTGGTCATAACTTTTCTTCCAAGGAGCAAACCCCTTTTAATTTCATGGCTGCAGTCACCATCTGCAGTGATTTTGGAGCCCCAAAATAAAGTCTGTCACTGTTTCCACTGTTCACCCATCTATTTGCCATAAATTGATGCGACCAGATGCCATGATCTTAGTTTTCTGAATGTTGGGTTTTAAGCCAGCTTTTTCACCCTCCTCTTTCACTTTCAACAAGAGGCTCTTTAGTTCTTCTTCACTTTCTGTCATATGGGTGGTATCATCTACGTATCTGAGGTTATTGATATTTCTCCCAGCAATCTTCATTCCAGCTTGTGCTTCATCCAGCCCAGTGTTTTTCATGATGTACTCTGCATATAAGTTAAATAAGCAGGGTGACAATATACAGTCTTGACATACTCCTTTTCCTATTTGGAACCAGTCTGTTGTTCCATGTCCAGTTCTAACTGTTGCTTCCTGACCTGCATACAGATTTTTCTCAAGAGGCAGGTCAGGTGGTCTGGTATTCCCATCTCTTTAAGAATTTTCCAGAGTTTGTTGTGGTCCACACAATCAAAGGCTTTGGCATAGTCAATAAAGCAGAAGTAGATATTTTTCTGCAACTCTCTTGCTTTTTTTATGATCCAGCAGATGTTGGCAATTTGATCTCTGGTCCCTCTGCCTTTTCTAAATCCAGCTTGAACATCTGGAAGTTCACAGAATAAAATGAATGAGAATTAAATACGTCACCAAGAACGTGAAAGACATACTCTGAGAATTATACAACATTAATAAAGGAAATTAAAGATGCTTCAAACAATGGAAAGATATCCCATGCTCTTGGACTGGAAGAATTAATATTGTTAAAATGGCTATACTACTGAGAGAAATATACAAATTTAATGTTATCCCTATCAAATTACTCATGGAATTTTTCACAAAACTAGGACAAATAATCCTAAAATTTATATGGAACCATAAAGCACTAGAATTGCCAAGAAATCCTGAGGAAAAAGGAGAAAGTAGGACGCATAAATCTGCCAGACTTCAGCCTATCCTACAAAGCTACAGTAATCAAAACAGCATGGCATTGGCACAAAAACAGACATATGGATCAATGGAACAGAATAGAGGGCCCAGAAATAAACTCACACACCCATGGTCAATTAATCTTTGACAAAGAAGGCAAGAATATAAATGGGGAAAAGGTAGTCTCTTCAGCAAGTGGTGCTGGCAAAGTTGGACAGCTGCATATAAATCAATGAAGTTAGAACCCCCCCTCACATCATGCACAATAAACTCACAATGGCCTAAAGACTTAAATATAAGACAAGATATCATAAAACTCCTAGAAGAAAACACAGGCAGAACATTCTCTGACATTAATCATACTAATGTTTCTTAGGTCAGTCTCCCAAGGCAAAACAAATAAAAACAAAAATAAACAAGTCAGATCTAATCAAACTTACATGCTTTTGCACAGCAAAGGAAACCATAAACAAAACAAAAAGACAACTTATGGAATGGGAGAAAATATTTGCAAATGATGTTACCAACAAGGGCTTAATTTCCAAAATATACAAACAGCTCATACAACTCAACAACAAAAAAGCAAACAACCCAACTGAAAAGTGGGCAGAAGACCTAAAGAGACATTTCTCCAAAGAAGGCATATAAATGGCCAATAGGCACATGAAAAGAAGATGTTCAACATTGTTAATTGATAATTAAATTATTAATTAAATGCAAATCAAAACTACAATGATGTACCATTTCACAGCAGTCTGAATGGCCATCATTAAAAAGTCTACAAATAACAAATACTGGAGAGGGTGTGAAGAAAGGGGAACTCTCCTACCCTGTTGGTGAGAATGTAAGTTGGTGTAGCCACTGTGGAAAAACGGTATGGAGGTTCCTCAGAAAAATAAAAATAGAATTACCATATGACTGTGCAATTCTACTCCTGGGCAAATATCTGGGCAAAACTATAATTCAAAAAGATACATTGGGGTTGAGAGGAATTAGGAGACTGGGTTTGACCCATATACACTATTGATGCTGTATATAAAATACATAACTAATGAGAATATGCCGTATAGAACAGAGAACTCCACTTCACACACTGTGGTGACCTGGATCAGAAGGGACCCGAGTGGGAACGAAGTCTAAAAGGGAGAGGATGTATGTACACGTGTGGCTGATTCATTACGCTGTGCAGCAGAGCTAACACAACATTGTAAAGCAACAATACTCCAACAAAAAAGAACTTTAAAAAAGATACATGCATGCTGACATTTGTAGCAGCACGATTCACAATAGCCAAGACACGGAAACAACCGAAATGTCCAACCTTCAGATGAATGGATAAAGATGTAGTACATATATTCAGCGGAATACCACTCAGATGTAAAAAGAATGAAATAATGCCATTTGCAGCAACACGAATGCAACTAGAGATTAACATACTAAGCGAAGTAAGTCAGAGAAAGATAAATAGCGTATAACATCACTTATGTGGAATCTAAAATGACACAAATGAACCTATCTATGATGCAGAAACAGACTCGCAGACATAAGAGAACAAACTTGTGGTTGCCAAAGGGAAGGAATGGGCTCGGAGTTTGTGGTCGGTAGATGCAAACTATTACATAAAGAATGGATGGAAAAAAGGCCCTGTTGTATAGCAGAGGGCACTATATTCAATATCCTGGGATAAACCACAATGGAAAAAAATATGAAAAAAGAACATGTATTTGAGTAGTATGACTGAGTCATTTTGCTATACAGAAATTAACATAATATTGTAAATCAACTATATTTCAATTTAAAAAAAGAATTAGCATTTTATACAAATAACCAAATTCATTCTATTTCCTTACTGTTGGACATTAGTTGCATATAATTTCCATCTGCTTAGTATACTGCCTTTGGGAATCTAAGCTTTAATTTAGATAAAGGTCTAATTTCCTCTTTCATATAATAGGAAAATAAACAAACAGATACAAAACATATCTTTTAAATATCTTGGCTATTTACTTTCTGATTTATGCTATCCAGCAGTGTGTTTAAAGTTTTTCTTTCATTTCTTTTTTGTTAGCTAAAATAGCAGATCTTCTTATAATTTCCCTTAGTAATTACTTTTGGTACTTACCAAGCCTAAGCAACTAAGACAGAGACCCCATAAAGAAAATGTCATCTCTACACAGTCAATAGACCCAGGTTTCAATGGGCTTAACCTGAAGCTCTGGTCTGCTCAGCACTTCAGGGTTACATCCCAAGGGCCTCTGAGCTAATGAAACATGTTACAATTCTAATATCTACTTAAGCAAATTGAATGTGGCCATCCAGGAAAATTACTTGGTCGTCATAGTAACTCTTTTACTACTTATGTCAAGAAGAATGAAATTTGAAAAAAAGAGAAAACCCTGGCAGCAAACTCTACAGTCTAAAGTAAAGTTGCAGGAGGTATGAGGCAGAGGGAAAGACAAATTAAGGATTTACTTCAGTGTGGAGGAAAACACCTGACATGTAATGTAATGAGCTCCCCATAATATGCTCTCGCTTAGCCTTCTTGGCCATAACGTTGGGAGTATCTCTGCAATAGATTCACAGAATGTGAAACATGGAAGATCTCTTAGGAAATCTAATCTGAGCCCCTCATTTTACAACTAGAGAAACGGAAGCCCAGAGAGATGGAGCAACTCACACAAGTTGACATACTCAGCTACCGGCCTGTGCTGAAGCAGAAACAGCTCTCATGGCTGTCTGCTCAGGGTTCTTATCATCCTATCCCTGAGAGTTAAGGGCACAGAGGAACCATTCAAAAGAGTTTTTGGAATCTTTGCTATTTTGATTTATTTTTTAAAAATTATAAAGCATTGACTCAGTACAGAAGAAGAAGACAGATGAGCCTTAACCTGGTTACTTGATTGACCAGTTTTAGAAAAGTTGGCAAGATCTCATACATCAGTTACACACTGGCCTTGTATTAAGCACCACGCTGGCTCCTGGAGATCTAAGATGATGTGGTCAAATCACTTAGACTCCTCACAGTTCTTGCAAGAGCAGAACACCTTTTTGTTTACACTGAGAGCCAAGAGTCTGAAAATCTCCATCTATGAGGGATTTATTCTCCATTTCACAGATCTTAGAACATATGGCAAAGTTACGGTCCTAACAAGCAACAGATGTGACCTGATTTTAACTCTATGATGTTTTCAACACTGTGAAACAGTGGAAATTGCAAAACAAGCACAGAGAAGCATTTTAATGTTATTATCATCGATGAAAAGATAGATAACAATTGGTCAAAAAAGGGGGCCCAGGAAACTGTGCCGGTACATAGAACGATCAAGTAATTTGAAAAAGACTCTTCTATGTACAACCTTTAAAAGACGTGTATGTAGGTCAACGTTACTGAACCATGTCCACCTTGGCCTAATGCCAACTTGTTTGACTTGCTAGGACAAATGAGCAGGACAAAGTACTTTGGTCTTATACCTTAATGGTGTCCTTTGACTTTCTGGTTGAACTTTTCCTTAACCAGAAAGAACTCTTGGATTCCTAAAGAAAGAAATCTTAGTACCTTTATCTCAATCCAGATATTCTCAGGACCCTCATGGAGTTTGGCAGTGGTTTAGTTGTTAAGTCATGTCTGACTCTTGTGACCTCAAGGACTGCAACCTGCCAGCTCATCTGTCCATGGGATTCTCCAGGCAAGAATACTGGAGTGGGTTGCCATTTCCGTCTCCAGGGGACCTCCCTTCTCCAGGGCGTCGAACCCGGGTCTCCTGCATTGCAGGCAGACTCTACTAACTGAGCTACAAGGGAAGCCCCTTGTAGTAAACTCATGGAGTTTACTATTCTGCTAAAAAAAAAAAAAAATGAGGTATATATGCATGCACACACACATAACTATAAGAGGCAGAATTGTAATGCTCTCAGAACACTACAAAAAAATGTTCTCAGAGTTCAAAGATTAAAAATATCCTATAAGGAGGTTGGGAAAAGCTTCATAGATTAGTTTTGTGGGGAGGGAAGGTGTTTTGTTTTTAAGAAGGGGAATTGGCTAGACAGAGATGGCCAGAAAGAGAATTTCAGGCAAAGAAAAGCAGCAGGAAACTACAGCTTGTGTTTAGGGGTCAGTGAACTCTCTTGCCTTACATGTTTTTTTAAGGAAGGTGATATGGGATGGGGGCAGGTATTTCCATATCCTTCTTGATGATGTTTCAACTTGAAAGCCTTCATGGTGAGAGGCGGCAAGACCTATTTGAGAATCTGATGAAAGTGACAGATCTTCCCTCAAGAAATATATACCTGGATCTCCAAGTAAGAAGTTACCAGTTTCACTCTTTCCTAATTCCATCCATCACCTTTCCAGGAAAAGACATATCCAGTCGACTTTCTGCCAAGCCTAGTCCTGACTGTTTCCACCAGATGCCAGTGTGATCAGCCTTACTCCAGACTGAGAATGGCCTTTCCATTTGTTCTGTTGTAATTAATGCACACATCAAACCATGAGCCTGCTTAGCCTGGTGGTGCAGCATGAACTAGACTGGAGGGCATTGAGCATCCACCTCCTTAGGAATACTCCCCAGTGAAAGATGACAGCTTCACATCGGCCAGAGAAAGAAGAAATTAGTGCATGTTACATGACAACAGTTTATAAATGAAAATTGCTCCATAGCTGTTTAAACATTTGAATTGCTTCAAAATCAAATGTCCGTACACAATTACGTCCCCAACATATATATATATATATCCATGCATCTTGATGATAATCATTTGAATTTAGTATTCAGCCTTTCCATACTATAGTGGCTCTGCAACTAACCAGAAATTACACATAGACTGGGCCTAACCTAATTAATAGTCTGAGTTCGTTATCCTCAGTTTTGGGTTTCCCCAGTGAACCAATTAGAATCTGCCAGAAGACCTAGTAGGTTTCTCTGTTGGCTCAGATGGTAAAGAATCTGCCTGCGATGCAGGAGATCTGGGTTCGACCCCTGGGTTGGGAAGATCCCCTGGAGGAGGGCATGGCAAACCACACCAGTATTCTTACCTGGAGAATCCCCATGGACAGAGGAGCCTGGCGGGCTACAATCCACGGGGTTGCAAAGAGTCAGACACGACTGAGCGACTAAGCACAGCACAGAAGACCTAGTAAGAGTGTAAACTACTAGCCTATAGTGTATGTTTGGCTCTTAGATTTATTTTACTTAGACCATATTTAAAAAAAAAAAATCTTCGATTGTCTTTTAACATTTTGAAATCAGGGAATTACATGTAAAAATCAGATTTATGAGGACTTTTTAAGGATCTGGAGAACTGACAATAATAAGCATATTTTTACATAGTAATGATCAGATTAAGATGAATTACGCAGCATGGGCTCTCCAGGTTGCCGCAGCCCTATCCAAAGTTGAAGTATATCTAAACAGCTTCACAAATTTGTATTAATTGCCTGGCCCCTGAATACACTTGAGGCTGAGATCCCTAATCTAATATCGTAAATGATCAGGAAAGTATGGTATAGTAATTAGGAGTACAAGCTATGGAATCAGACCTACCTGAGTTTAAATCTTTACCATCTACTGGTTGGCAAAATGAGTTATCTAATTCCCAAGATCTTCATTTTTTTCATCAGGACAGTGTTGACAGTATCTATCTTACAGGGTCTCTGAGTAAGGATAAAATTAGGATATGCTTAGCACAATGCTCATTCAGTATGTTGTCACCCAGTAACACGAGTTGAGGGATATTTAACTACTTTCCCATTAATAGTAACTTTTCCTCCCCAGAGAATGATCACACTTTTTTTTTACTCCACTGAAGTCAGTCTTACTTGTGTGACTGGCTTTCACCAATGGAATGTGAGCAGAAGTAAGGTGTGTCATTTCCAGAAATGGGCAGTTTGTACTTTTGCTGAACCACTGTAACCAATGATACTGCAGATAGTGGCTCACTCAATGTCAAATCCTGGAAGGAGCTCAAGGACAATGTGGAGGAGAGCTACTAGCTGACCCTCAATAGACACGGGGAATTAATGAGATATAAGTAACTCAGCTGGTAAAGAATTTGCCTGCAATGCAGGAGACCTGGATTCAATCCCTGGGTTGGGAAGATCCCCTGGAGAAGCAAACAGCCACCCACTCCAGTATTCTGGCCTAGAGAATTCCATAGACTGTATAGTCCATGGGGTTGCAAAGAGTTGGACACAACTGAGTGATTTTCATTTTTGCTTTAAGCCATTGAGATTTCAGAGGTGTTTGTTACAACAGTGTAGCCCGTTCTGACTGAAATTGTAGTGGCAATTATTATTTTCATCACTACCATTATCATAATTATGACTATTCAAAGTTCTTTCCCATGCCGGGGCTTCCTTTCCTTTATTTCCAGAGCTCCTGGCAAAGAAACCAGAATCTCTGCTCTGTCCTTTGTGGTCAGCTGCTCTTTCCCTCCCTATTTTATCACCCACTTTGAGCTTATCTTCCTGTCTTCTTACAGCTTTCAACACTTCTAGTGATCACAAGGCTTTGGGGAAGGGAACAAAACAAATCATTCCTCTTTACAGTAAGACAGCTTCTCTCCTTTCAATATGAGAGAAAGTAAAATTTTATTCATATGTCACAAAGATGTGAAAATAAAACACAAATTATTTCTACATTTAATTTCATTTTTCTCTGAAGTTCCTACCTTTTTTGGTAGTAGGAGAAAATTATCTTCAGTTGAATTTAAAAAACTTGGCTTGATTCAATGATATTGACCAAAAGTTGGCAACCCAGCACCTGTAATCACATTGACTATTTGTGTAAATAAAGTTTTATTGGAACACAGTTATGCCCATTCATTTACTTCCCAGGTGGCACTAGTGATAAAGAACCTGCCTGGCAATGCAGGAGATGTAACCTGCCTGACAATGCAGGAGACGTAAGAGACATGGGTTCAATCCCTGGGACAGGAAGTTCCCCTGGTGGAGGGCATGGCAACCCACTCCAGTATTCTTGCCTGGAGAATCTCATGGACAGAAGAGCCTGGAGAGCTAAAGTCCATGGAGTCATAAAGAGTAAAATATTACTGATGTGACTTAACACACACCTACACACACACACACGACTTTTTTCAGGCTACAAGGGTAGAGTTCAGTAATTGCAAAAGAGTTCATATAGTTCACAAAGTCTATAATATTCATTATCTATCTCTTTCTGGAAAGTTCACTGGTCTCTGAGAAAAATTTTCTCTTTAAATAAATGATCAGTCCCTTTGAGATAAAGCTCTTAGTCTTTCATATTTCTCTTTCTCCATTCAACTCCTCTCCAAGATGATAACTGGGTTTTAAAAGGTATGTGGTCTCTGTAACTATGGTATAAAGAGAGGGGGGAGACCAGGTCCTCAGTGCATGTGGTACCCTCTGGATTCTTGCTCACATCTACTACATAGTGGTTGGTATGAATTGTTCCCTGGACTAGTGACCACTGACATGAGACTGGTCCTATTCCTGAGTGTTCTGTTGACGTTCACTGTCCAGTTTGCAACTGGTGACACTCATGGTTTGCTCTCATTTGCCTTGTGAGGGTATAGTACCTTCCCTGCTCACTTGACCACTGATGATTTTGCAGAGTCCATTGAGGGCCAGCTGGAACTTGCACACAGTCCTCAACTTCAGGAAACACTTTTCTCTTTATGCCAGGAATCCTTTCTGGCAAACTCCTCAGACAAAATCTCAGGTAAACACCCTATACTATCCCAGGAACATGGGGAAAATTCTGGGTCCTTCACGTGCTTCATGGGAAATAAGGCTGCTTTGAGAAGGCTGCATTCATGTCCTCCCTCTGCTTAACCATTCTGTGATGCCCAGTTTCAAGTGGAGCAGACAACCTATAAAGAAATCACCTTCCAGCATCCTAAGTAGGAAAGGGAGCAGAAATATCTCAGCCTTCAGCATTCCCTCCTTCTCATCCAATATTCTGCTCTTTCATTCTAAAAGAGGGCGGATGGGACACATGAGTGACCGTGCTTCTACTTCTATCTCTCCTCAAATCCTTCAAGGTAAACTGAATAGCTCCACCTTGTTCTTCCTGTATATTCAGGATGCCTGTAAATCTCTGTAAATCTTTATAATTAAGCCTACTTTATAATCCAGGCAAGATGAGGGAATGTGTATGTGCGTATTAGTTTCTCTCAACAAAATGGGGCATGAAGACTATTGTACTGCTGAAGTTTTGAAAAACACTAATTGGGATGTCAGAAGCTGAATATTATCTTTCTTTTCATTCCTGCTGAAACATGTAATAGATGTAGCTCTTGGGCTTACTGGGGAGAAAGCCATATACACTGAAAAGCAAAAAAGAATGCATTGAAAGCATTCCAAAAATGTTACTCATATTACATATCACAGAATCAAATCCATTTGAAGGAATCAGGCATCCATGAAAAATGCATAAGAAATTACATAGGGAAACCCTACCACCAATGCAGAGGGACCACCTTCGAGCCTCCTTTTAATCAAGATTGTTAGATCCACGCCCAACCCCTAGATGTGGAGCAGATATTTTATAAGGTGAGATTTTCATTCAAGGAAATGGTTATTTCCTTTTTTTATTGTATGTTTTTAATTGGAGGACAATAGCTTTATTATTATAAAGAATCTGTCTTTATAAAGAGTGTACCTGCAATGCAGGAAACCCAGGTTTAATCCCTGGGTCAGGAAGATCCTCTGGAGAAGGAAATGGCAACCCACTCCAGTATTCTTGCCTGGAGAAACCCATGGACAGAGGAGCAAGGTGGGCTTCAGTCCACAGGGTCGCAAAGAATGGGAGCTTTACAATGTTGTGTTGGCTTCTACCATATATCAACATCAATCAGACATAGGTATACATATGTGCCCTCCCTCTTGGACCTACTTCCTACCTCCCACCCCATCCCACCCCTCTAGGTTGTCACAGAGCACAGGTTTAGTTCTTTGCATTAATGGACATTTCTTAACCCATCTCTCCCTCTCTTTAAAATAAAGTGGTTGGAATGGAAATTGACTGAGGTCACTCTCAGCTCTGGAATCAATTTCAAAATGAAGCAGTGTATGATAGCAGTGGGAGGAAAAAGTCAGGGGTCTTAGGAACCTGAATTTGAATCCTGACCCTGCCACTTAGTAGCCATGTATAACCATTGAGAGCCACTACCTAAGTTTCTATATCATGAGCCTCTGCTCCTAAGGGATTAGGACCTCATGTGGTCTTTGATTATTTCCTCCCATCCAGACCACATTGGTTTGCATTATGGGCTTGCCACAGGCAAAATATAGCAATCCCAAACACCTGCCCTTTAAACAGAAATACATTTATTATTTTTAACTAAAAGGACAATTGCTTTACCCGGAATACCACATGCATAAGCAAAGTTAGATTCCAATTTGGCAGTCTGTCAGAATCTCATCGAATATCCCTCTATCTTAGCTTTCCCATATGATTATTGAAGGTTTAGCCCCAGTTCCCAGACTTGAGCCATGAAAAGAACTCAGAGATGTATGCTCTGGAGGGTCCCCTATATTTATAGCTCCTGATCCCTAAAGCTTGCCAACATGCGTTTCTTTGTGATTATCTTATAATTTCTACAGACTGTGAAGTCACAACTCAAAATGGTACCTGATCACTTATTCAGTGGTCACTCTGGGAATTATTTTGTCAAGTGCTGAAAAGTTGGGAAGAGATGGTAATGCTAACAATATTACCAGGCTTCAGGTTATGGGAAGAATCTTGAATTGGTCACAATTTTGACTGCCATCAAATCTTAGCATGGGAACTGAAAGATAGGTATCATCCAAAGAATAAAAAGAACTGAAGAAAAAAATGCCTGTTTTTTTTTTCAGCTCATGCTGAAACATTCCTAATATTTCTTAGGATAGAAAGCACACCATTTCCATAGTTAGTTACAAAGACATTTTTATTATTAGGGAAAAGAAATGATGGAAGTGCCATACCTAGATATTATGATGACAATTATTGTGTGAGCATGTTGGCATTTATGTGTGTATATTAGCTAAATGTCTGAAACACTCCTCAAGGACTCCTCAAGGTCCCTTTGTGACCTTGGATCACAGACTTTCCTACTTTACCTAGCTGGAGAGGACAAGAACAGGCTGGGGCGGGGGGTTGGAAATGTCATTTATGGCTTCCCTTGTGGCTCAGTGGTAAAGAATATGCCTACAATGC
This sequence comes from Cervus canadensis, assembly GCF_019320065.1. Lineage (NCBI taxonomy): Eukaryota > Metazoa > Chordata > Mammalia > Artiodactyla > Cervidae > Cervus > Cervus canadensis. Next base: position 54,135,537 of record NC_057396.1, on the reverse strand, counting down.
TGGAGACATGGGTTCAATCCTTGGGTTGGGAAGATCTCCTGGAGAAGGAAATGGCAACCCACTCCAGTGTTCTTGCTTGGGAAATCCCATGGACAGAGGGGCCTGATGGGCTACAGTCCATGGGGTTGCAAAAATATTGAACACAACTTATTGATTAAACAACAACAACAAGAAATGTGATTTATACTAGGCAAGTGTCCAAGGGAAGGGCAGGATAAAACAGGTCTGCTTGAGATGAGCAGATCCACAGGACAGGTATGATAAGAATCAAGGGAGAAAGTCGAAGGTCATATGAGGAGCAAAATAACTTATACCAGCTCTCAGTTACCACCCATAACAACCCTGTGAAATATGAACAGACCAGCTTGCCCATGGTTATGTGGCAGAGTCAAGGTGTAAAACTAAACAGACAGACTTCAGACCCTGCCCTCTCTGTCACCCTGAATATCCCCTCCACCTCCTAGAACATGGAATACAGAATCATAAGAGAAAGAATAAGAAGTAGTTAAGATGGACAACCCTGGTGGTCCAGTGGTTAAGACTATGTGCTTCCACTGCAGGGGGCATGGGTTCAATCCCTTGTCAGGGAAGTTCTGCATGCTTTATGGCCGACCACCCCCCCACCCCCACACATATACAACTATAGAAGTAGCTGCAATGAGAAAAAGTTGAGAAATGGAATAAGGCAATTGTTAAGTCAAGACAGTATAGGGTGTAGGCCATGCATAATATCTGGGTATCCATGAGTGTTCCTGGCTTGCAAGTACCATGCTGTATCATGAAAATCTGAAATGCATCAGTAATTGAATGCTACGTATTTCATAGATAAATAATCCCATAAATATTGTCTCTAACGAAAGGACACTAGGAAGGAGGCAGAGTTTTTATAAATGAGTGAATCTCCAAATAACGAAGATACCTGCACCAACTGAGGGAATTTTAGCGAGTTCAGTACAAAGGAAAAGGACAAAGGGAGTTGGGAAGGGGATCTGAGGGATGTGAGGAATTGTCTTCTTTGATAATCACTAAAATAATTGCTCAGTTTTTCTGGATGTGTAACTAATTCAACAAATACTACTGAGAGCCTCTTTAAATCCTTGAATGACAGAATTTTGAAGCCATTTTAATAAGAAATGGTTGTCCCTGCGCTCAAAGGGCTTATAATCCAGTGAAACACCTATATCCTTAAAGAATATAAGGGGTTCTGTGGATGGACATTCAAAATGTATAGAACATCATTCTCCCTCTTTTTCTTGGTATTGATTGAAATTAAGCTCCTCTCACCCCAACACACATCCTTATATTACCGTTTCCATGGGGACTGAGACTTTATGTTGTGTGACAAAAAGTCATTATAGCTAAAAATCTTCATGTATGAGGCACACATTAACATTTGCATTAATAATATAATCATTCACTGGAGCCACCAGGAGGTTTCTGAGGGGTAGAAAGCTAAAAGAAAAGTAACACTTCACCCTACTTTGCTGCACTTTGTCCCTTCTTTGAACTCTAAAATGCAATTTAGCTCTTTATCATGGTGCTTGCTAACTGTCCTCCAGTTGTTAACTTTGTGTCATTTATTCCCAAATTGGATTACAAAATTCTCAAGGGCAGAGAGTCCTCATCTTCCCCTGCACTGACCTCAATGCCAAATACAGAGGCAGCGCCTGGTACTGGCTCCATTGTTGTTGTTGTTCTTGTTGAAGTTGCTAAGTCATGTCCCGTTCTTTGCGACTCCATGGACGGTAGCTCGCCAGGCTCCTCTGTCCTCCGTCCTCTGCTATCTGTCTATATCCTCTGTCTTCCACATGAGTTTGCTCAACTTCACGTCCATTAAGTCGATCATGCTGTCTAACCATCTCATCCTCGGCTGCCCTCTTCTCCTTTTGCTTTCAATCTTTCCCAGCATCAGTCTTTTCCAATAGGTCGGCTCTTCACATCAGGTGGCCAAAGTATTAGAGCTTCAGCTTGAGCAACAGTCCTTCCAATGAAAATTCAAGGCTGATTTCCTTTAGGACTGACAGGCTCCCTTGAACTGGCTTAAATGGGAGTCTCAGTTAAGACAGAGAAGAGCAGGGTTCAGAGGAAATGAGCAAAGAAAGATTAGAATGGGTGTTGCAGTTTTAATGATGCAGCGTCATATTTTGGAAAGACCTGAATTTTCAGGGAGAAGTATGAAAATTGCACAAATTAGAAACGAAGTTAAAGGCAGCCTAGAGAGTCAGCCTCAACTGCCCATTTGCATCATTATTTACTGGCACACAAAGAGTATACTGGCTTTCCCTTAGTGCTGCTTCACTGTAGAAGGACACAAACCAAGATATTGAAGTGTTCACTGAATATTCACTAAGGCCCGCAGGTGTCTTGCTGAGCATCGACCACATGCCCATAAAGCATATGGTGGCCACAAAGGACAGCAAAAGCCATAACCCTTGTCCCTACGAAGCCTATAGATTTAGTGGTGGCTCAAATAGCCCCTCGGATATTCACCTCTGCTTCCTTTGATCTTTTGCTCACTCATTCTTCATTTATTTTTACAGTGGAGTATCAAGAGTCAGCTTTGTGCCAGGATCAATAATTATGCCACACGGCTAAATAACATTAATAAAAACTTTAGAGCCTCCGAAGCATTCAAAAGCCAATGTCGGAGGAACTGGTGGGCCATGAGGGAAGGGAAGAAGGGCAGGGTACAAAAGAGAGAAAGTATTGCTATATTTGGGCTCATTTCTCAACAAGGAACTTTTCATGCCTAAATGTATTATTCCTTTTCACTGAGATTTCTGGCATAATCTCTTATTTAGGCCTAGATTGTGCCTGAGTTTCTTTCCAACTAAAGACAGCAGAGATTTTGGTGTGAGGGCCTCACTTGGCTCTCAGGAAGACGGCTTGTTCAGGTGTGTTATTAGAAAGACTACAGGTCTTTAAGCTTCTCTCCCACCCTCTCTTTTTTCCGAGGGATTTGTCTGTAAATTATTTGAAATCCTTGAGTTCTCAATGAATAACTGAAACACACAAGCAAACATAATTCTTCAGGCTCTGATTTGGCAAGATGTACAGAATAATTCCTCGTGGTTGGATGGAACAAGCCAGACATGATGCGGAAGGGGGACAGAGATGCTGGTGAAGATACTCATCTCTTGCCCGGCATCTATATTAGAGGAGAGCTCACACATTAGAAGGATCAGTTACTGAAGATCCAGACCCAGTCTGCACTTTCCTTCCTTTATCTTCTACTGCTGTCCTGCAACCCATCCCCCAGCCTTTCTAGAGCATCTCAAACAACTGTCATGAGTTACCTCTTTTGCATCAGTTCTTCCTTCTGCCTCCACATGTACCTTCCTCAGAGCCTTAGCAAAAGTTATCACACAGGTGTATATATGTTTTTACTTGACCATCTCTATGCTATCTCTCTCTTACTACCCTAGGACATTCACGAAGGTGGAATTATATTGTATTCACTCTAAATCTCTAAAATTTAGCACAATGACAAAAACATAACAGATTCACAATAGATATTTAACAAATAAATGAACTTGTGACAATAATTGGTATTTGTTCAGCATATACTATGTGCCAGTTCCTGTAGTAAATGGTTTACACATTAACTCATTTAATTATCAGAAAAACCCTACAAGGTGGGAACTGTTATCTTCCTCATCTCACTATCATCTTTGTGCCTCAGTTTCCTGTTTGCAAAAGGAGGGGACAACAAGGCTTACAGAGGTAACTGAAGTGCAGAGAGGCAAAGTGAACTGCTCAAGATGTGCAGCAAGAGCTGGAGGCAGAACTGGAAGTTCTGCCATTTGACCCCAGAGCCTAAGCTCCTGGGCACCGCACTACACTGGATGAGTAAGAATCCTCAGGATCCCTCTCAGATCGGATACCTTTCTACAAAATAAACTCCGAATGAATTCATTAAAAGTTGTCAGTGATTATTCTGATGACATATTTTCAACCCTTTGGTATTGTCTAGAATATTAGAATGTTGGAAAGATCGGAAAGCATATTGCCCAGTGGTTTCCAAACTTTCTTAGCAATGGGACCTTTCCCGAGAAAAATCTTTTCCAGATGAAATCTTTAGCAGAAGCTCAAGGGGTTTAAAAAAAAATGGCAATGAGTAATTGAAGTGGGCTGGAGATGGAGAGATTGAGACATCTGTTTGAAGACTGCTTGTCCCTCTTCCATGGGTGACCCTGAAGAATCTCAATGAGTATGTAGGACTCAGTTTGGGTATTACTGCTCTAGTCCCGGAGAAGGCAATGGCACCCCACTCCAGTACTCTTGTCTGGAAAATCCCATGGACGGAGGAGGCTGGTAGGCTGCCATCCATGGGGTTGCTAAGAGTCGGGCACGACTGAGCGACTTCACTTTCACTTTTCACTTTCATGCATTGGAGAAGGAAATGGCAACCCTTTCCAGTGTTCTTGCCTGGAGAGTCCCAGGGATGGGGGAGCCTGGTGGGCTGCCATCTGTGGGGTCGCACAGAGTCAGACACGACTGAAGTGACTTAGCAGCAGCAGCAGCAGCAGCTCTAGACCAGATCCCTTCAATTAAACAATGAGAAATCTAAGATCTTAAGACATTTTCCCAAGGACACACATCTAGTAAGTGGCAGGTCTTCTGGCTCCAACATCAGTGTTCTTTCCTTTACATCATGCCAGGGGAATTGATTCCCAACCCTAGTTTCATGATACCAGAGGCTGTCCTAGTTATCTCAAATTGTGAAGGATATAACAAAAGTCTCAAAGCAAAAATGATAATCTACTTTAAAAATCTGTAGCACCATATTTTTGGTGTTGATCAGAAAATGGGACAAACTTCACAGAATTAAATGATAATAAGATAATGCCATTGCTAAGACATTGCAACTCTGAAAAGGTTGAAGTCCAAAGTAATATCCAACCATGCTAACGACACCCACACATTCAGACTCTGACCTTGGACAACTAATCCTTAGCAAATCCGCAATCCCTTAGTTTTACGAAGTTGTATTTGGTGGGAGCAGCAGCAAGTCGATATTTTTCAAAACAAGATAATGAAAGCCCAGTGTTTACTGTACTAACGTGGGCTCTTCTCTGCCCAGAATTTTCAGAATTTTAATAATAACCAACGTCAGTGTTTAATCTAAAGCTAGAGCACACTGGTTAAGAAACTGCTAAAAATAATCTGCTTCATATTGATGGCTTTGGCTTTGTTGACTCATAAAATGTCAGGGTTGGAGAAAAATAACTAACGGAAGCTTCAGCTGTGATTGTACCTTCAATTATTGATGCTCCATTCTTAGTCTTCAGGCCCAACAGCTAAGATGTGATGTGATGGAATAGAGACCATGTGATGAACTAAACTTGGGGAGGCTCACTCTCGATTCTGTCCACAAGACTCCTAACCTTACCAGCTTACAGTAAAAACCACAGAGTCCAAATATTGACTGATCTCACAGTGTTCCTTCACATCAGATGGTAAGAGAAGTAGAGGACGGGCATGAGTTGCCAGATTTGGGAAGCATAGAACTAGGAATGTGAAGGTCTGTGCTTAGGAATTTACAAGAATGGTTTCCAAGTGGATTCCTCTAGTTTACAGCAAAGAAGCCAGAATCACTCAGGAGATTCAGGACTCATCACTGTTGAGTAGGAACACATGGAATTAAGGATCAGCAAAACTGAGATCTAGTTCTAGCTCTGCCTTATACTAACTACATACATTTGAGCTGCTCAGTCTCACAGTGTGCCTACCTCATCAAGTACCTGATGTATCTAAAAATTCCTTACTGACCTTCAACTACCAATTACTGAAGCCAGACACCACACTAGGTGCTTCACATATATTAAATCATAGGATCCTGTACTCATGGAAGGGACTACCATTTTTATCTTTGTCCCCAGATAATGCTAGTGAAATCCATGAACTTTGTACTTGTACTCATAAAGTGAAAAGCTAGAATTGATTTCTGAAAATCACAAATGGAGACATGATATAGGCTTTCCAGGAGGTATCAACATGCAGGTGAATCACGCATTGCTCATGACAATGGGAATAAGTCAGCATTCAGAGGGTTTTTTTTTTTTTTTTTGGTCTCCAGTTCCCTTCTCTAAAATTTACCAATTTCTGACATTGTCACACAGCAAGAACACAAAGTCAAAGGAAACCTATGCACTCACCACCCCCCATAGAATCTGATTCAATGGCTTGCAGCTCTGAGGTTCAACAGGAATACAGACCCTTTGGACAATTCAAGAGCAATTGCCTCTCAACTCCTTTGGGCAATTCAGAAGAGTACCTGCCTCTCAACTCTGCTGGCCTAGCAGGCCAACCCCAGACCCATCGCAGAGTGGGAAGACATCAGAAGGTGCTTCATGGAGCTTCTCTAGCTCCAGAAAGCCAGACTAGAGAGGGTGGTTCTGAATAACAAAACTTAGGGCGGCCCCAGAAACATTTTCATGTAAACACCACTGTCAGTTGCAAATGGAACTGCTTCTTCCAAATCAGGAAAGAGTTTGTCCTAAGCCAGCCACACTCTTGGGTTCAGACACATTCATTCCATTCATCATCCATACAATCAACCTTTCCTGAGTGTCAACTTGTGCCAGCATCCTGGGGGCCTGTATTCTCCATGACAAAACAGGAGGAGAGAAGTATTAATAGTTAATAGTGGTACCATGTTCTTGATCCTATGTGAACAAAGAAAAAGGAAAATAAGGCAGTTTACGGGGAAAGGAGGTCCAGAGGAGCTTGCCACATAGGGTTCCAGATTTAGAAAATAAAAATAGAAAGTGCAAGTTAAGTCTGATCTTGAATATACAACTGATACTCTTTTGAGTGTACTTGGGGCCAATATGAAATATACTTTAAAAAGTATTTGTTGTCTATCTGAAATTCAGATTTAACTGGCATCCTATATTACATGTGGCAATCTTCTTCCCAAAGGAGTCACCTCACTGAGTCTTAGGAAAATGCTGGAAGATGTTTCTCCTGAAGGCTTGATTTATTAAGGATGAGGCTGAGATGCCTCCTGAGTGCACATAGGAATGAACTGCCAGACTCTGTTCTTCCATCCTTATAACTGCTGGTGACATTTAATCTTGACCTTCAGGTTCAAACCCACCCAGGCTCTGACCCTATCTCTCTGTATCAGAGGAGTCAACAGCCCAGGTGGCTCAACAATACAGACCTTGCCATTGGCCCCATTCAGATCATGCACTTGGCATGACCAAAATAAGTTTCACAAGACACTTGAATAAATGAGAGTCTTAGTTACTACTTGGGATTTTTTTTTTTTTCTAATTTTTGTATCCAAACTCTTATCCTACCAACCTGGGTCAGTTTTCTTTCCAATCACAAAGAAAAGCAATGCCAAAGAATGTTCAGACTTCTATACAATGGTGCTCATTTCACATGCTAAAAAGGTAATGCTTAAAATCTTTCAAGCTAGGCCTCAGCAGTATGTGAACTAAGAACTTTCAGATGTACACGCTGGACTTATAAAAGGGAGAACGCAGAGATCAAATTGCCAACAAACATTAGATCATAGAAAAGACAAAGGCACTCCAGGAAAGCATCTACTTCCACTTCATTGACGACACTGAAGCCTGTGCCCGTGTGGGTCACAACACACTGCGGAAAATTCTGAAAGAGATGGGAATACCAGACCACCTTACCTCTCTCATGAAAAACCTGTGTGCAGGACGCGAAGCAAGAGTCAGAACTGAACATGGAACGATGGACTGCTTTCAAATTGGGAAAGGAGTACGTCAAGGCTGTATATTGTCATCCTGCTTATTTAACTTCTATGCAGAGTACATCATGAGAAATGCCAGGCTAGATGACTCACACACTGGAATCAACATGCCAGGGAAGTCTATCAACAACCTCAGATACACAGATGATACCACTCTAGTGGCAGAAAGTGAAGAGGAACTAAAGAGCCTCTTGATGAAGGTGAAAAGGAGGGTGTAAAAGCTAGCTTAAAAACTCAACATTCAACCAACAAAGATCATGGCATCTGGTCCCATCATTTCATGGCAAATAGATGGGGAAAAAGTGGAAACAGTGACAGATTTTATTTTTTTAGGCTCCAAAATCACTGTGAATGGTGACCACAGCCATGAAATTAAAAGACACTTGCTCCTTGGAAGAAAAGCTATGACCAACCCAGACGGCATGTTAAAAAGCAGAGACATCACATTGCCAACAAAAGTCTGCATAGTCAAAACTATGGCTTTTCTAATAGTCATGTACAGATGTGAGAGTTGGATTATAAAGAAGGCTGAGTGCCAAAGAATTGATGCTTTCAATCTGTGGTGTTGGAGAAGACTCTTGAGAGACCCTTGGAGACAAGGAGATCAAACCAGTCTAAAGGAAATCAACACTGAATATTCATTGGAATGACTGATGCTGAAGTTGAAGCCCCAATATTTTATCTACCTGATGTGAAGAGCTGACTCATTGGAAAGGACCCTGATGCTGGGAAAGATTGAGGGCAGGAGGAGAAGGAGGTGACAGGATGAGATGGTTGGACAGCATCACTGACTCAATGGATATGAGTTTGAACAGACTCCAGGCAATAGTGAAGGACAGGGAAGCCTAACGGGCTGCAGTCCATGGGGCTGCAAAGAGTTGGACATGACTTAGTGACTGGAAAACAACAACAAAAAACAACTCCAATCCTGTCTCCCAGTTTCCGTAAGAGTGCCCCTGATAGAATCAGGCACATGTTAGATATTCAATAAGCATTCAGTGTTTAATTCAGCAACATGAAGAAATGGACCAGAAGGTAAAAACTGGGCCCCACCTTTGCATTATTACATGACTCCTCCCACTCTCTGACCCTTGGTTTACTCATCTGTAAAATTAGTGGGCCAAACTATATGGATGATCTGTTTCTCTAGCCCCTTTTACATCAAGTCTGAGCTGTTTGCCTATGGATATATCCAGGGCCAGCCGTATGTATTAAAAAAAATCCATAAAGTTATTCAATTTCCCTTTTAGGCAGGCCAAGATTTAATGTGTAAAGATAATATTGAGCAATAACTCATTGGAAAATTACTTTTGCTAAACTTAGACCATGTTTTAATTTCATAATTCAACACAAATCCCTCTAAATTTCTAATCCTGGGACCAGTTTCAAATCCTGGGAGCATCTCCATCTTTATGCAGTGCTCCAAATAAGCCAAGCTTTTTGACAAAAATTATCTATTTATGCATAGCCTTGGTCATGAATGCTGTCTTTTTTGCCTCAGTATTTTAAAAGGCAAATATTTTTCAAACAAACAATGACTATTTTTTCTCCTTTAATTTTCTTCAATTTTTTGTATGTTAGAATTAATAGGCAAACTGTGACTAAGGTTTTCATCTCAAAAATTTATTCAATTCACTTAGTAGCACTCAACCCTAACTGTACATTAAGAAATACCTGGAGAGCTTTTAAATTGACTGAGGTCAGGGTCTCACCTTAGATAAATTAAATCAAAATCCCAGAAGGAGGAGATCCTGACTTGCCAATGATGCTAAGGTGCAGCCAAGATTGAGACATTCTGAATTAAGACACCAAAATTGTTTCCATGGCATTAGATGTTTACATTATCATTGAAAAATATGTGAAGCCAACAGTAGGGCATCAAGGAGAGAGGGATTTTAGGGGAAAATTAATGCAGAAGCAACTCTAAAGATCCAAGACCACAGAGGACATTTAGTCAGCATGATGACTGGGTAGAGATGAACAATTACTGAGAGGTCTCTTGGGGGTTAGGAAGCATACAATTCTAAAACTACCACACCTGCAATGACACGTCAGCTTGTAAGAGAAGAAGTTGACATCTCCCATGGACCAGGTTGAAGTCTGCTTTCAAAAATCTCTCTCTCAGCAGTTACTCATCATTGAAAAGATAAGTGCAATTTTTCAAATAATCTGATTTTTTTTCCTCGCTCCTTATCTGTTACAAGATTCCCTTGACTTTCTCCTCCTCTTTCTTGGCCTTCTCTTCCTTCTTCCTCTTCCACTACTGCCATTAGCAGCACTGCTAGCAATTCTGAAAGTGGACACACAGTGAAGGGGCAAAAGGCAGGAGCTGGGTCAGCTACAGAGAGTGACCAGTATATAGATGCTCACTTTTCTTCTCCTGGTCTAATTCTGGGGGCGTTCTGAGAGTTAACAGTTATTGGGCAAGGACAGTATTCAAGCTTGAGCTTCTCTTCATTTTCTCATCTTCCTATCCATGCTGCAATCCTCTGTAGAGTTATCAGTATTATCCTCATTTTGAATTGAGGAATCTGAGGCTCAGAGAGGTGAGACAACATGCCCATGGTCACACACCTAATAATCAGCAAAGCCAACATGCAACTCAATGTTACTTCTCCTATGATCGGCATCCCTAACCACTGATAGAAAGTGAGAGCTTACTCTGAGATTCCAGAGCACTCAGTTCCCTTTCTAAGCACATGTTCTATTGTGCTTCATGTTGTGGCAATTTCTGAACCCCCTTCTACAAAGCTACTGTCTATATCCAGTTTATTTGTGTCCCATTATGACAGTACAATATTTGGCGTGGAACATAGCCAATCAATAACAGGTGAAAACTGAATGGATTTGGAAGTGAAGGAGTGTATGTTTCAATAGCTGACTTTTTTTTTTTTTTTTAACAATTTATGCTCTAAAGTATGAAGGAAGGTTTTCAGTAAAGGATTTGAGACCTGGAAACACTTGTTTTAAAACTACAAATTCAATTAATCAAAGATATACACTGGGGACTTTACTAGTGATCCCGTGGTTGGAAGTCTGTCTTCCAGCATAGGGAATGCCAGTTCGATCCCTGGGCCCGGGAAGATCCTGCATGCTGTGGAGCAACCAAGCCCTTGAACCACAGCTACTGAGCCCACATGCCCTAAAGCCTGTGCTCTACAACAAGAAAAACCACCGCAATGAAGACTAGCCCTTGCTTCCCACAACTAGAGAAAGCCTGTACACAGCAACTAAGACCCAGTGCAGCCAAAAAATAAACAACAACAACAAAAAAAGACGGGCAGTTTCTGCTTAAAAGAAAAAATATACACACTGCCCAAGAAGGGACTGGGGTACCAATCAAGAGGTCAGTGCTGGAACTGTTTTAAAGCTCTATATTTAGAAGGATTTTAAATTAGCAGGTGCCCAAAACAAGAAGAGCTAGCAAGATCAGTTCAGAAATGACAAGCTGACTTTATCTCACATACCTTACCCTCTGTGTTGGTAATGCTGGCTCAAGGAGCACTACTGGAAATGATCTGAGACTGCATCTAGGCTTAGCAGGAAAAGAATATGGTGTTTGATTAGCAATGTCTACCAGGGGTAAATTTGGCCTTGGAGTACAGAATGAAGCAGGGCAAAGGCTAATAGAGTTTTTCCAAGAGAGCACACTGTCACAGCAAACACCCTCTTCCAACAACACAAGAGAAGACTCTACACATGGACATCTACACATTTACACATGGTGAATACTGAAATGAGACTGATTATATTCTTTGCAGCCAAAGATGGAGACACTGTATACAATCAGCAAAAACAGATGAGGAGCTGACTGTGGCTCAGATCATGAACTCCTTATTGCAAAATTCAGACTTAAATTGAAGAAAGTAGGGAAAGCCACTAGACCATTCAGGTATGACTTAAATCAAATCCCTTACAATTATACAGTGCAAGTGGGAAATAGATTCAAGGGATTAGATCTGATGGACAGAGTGCCTTAAGAACTATGGACGGAGATTTGTGACATTGTACAGGAAACAGGGATCAAGACCATCCCTAAGAAACAGAAATGCAAAAAAGCAAAATGGTTGTCTGAGGAGGCCTTACAAATAGCTGTGAGAAGAGAAGCTAAAGGCAAAAGAGAAAAGGAAAGATATACCCATTTGTATGCAGAGTTCCAAAGAATAGCAAGGAGAGATAAGAAAGCCTTCCTCAGTGATCAATGCAAAGAAATAAAGGAAAACAATACAATGGGAAAGACTAGAGATCTCTTCAAGAAAATTAGATACTAAGGGAACACTTCATGCAAAGATGGGCACAATAAAGGACAGAAATGGTAGGGACGTAACAGAAGCAGAAGATATTAAGAAGAGGTGGGAAGAATACACAGAAGAACTATACAAAAAAGATCTTCATGACTCAGATAATCACAATGGTGTGATCACTCACCTAGAGTCAGACATCCTGGAATGCGAAGTTAAGTGGGCCTTAGGAAGCATCACTATGAACAAAGCTAGTAGAGGTGATGGAATTCCAGCTGAGCTATTTCAAATCCTAAAAGATGATGCTGTGAAAGTGCTGCACTCAATATGCCAGCACATTTGGAAAACTCAGCAGTGGCCACAGGACTGGAAAAGGTCAGTTTTCATTCCAATCCCAAAGAAAGGCAATGCCAAAAAAATCCTCAAACTACTGCTCAATTGCATTCATCTCACGCGCTAGGAAAGAAATGCTCAAAATCCTCCAAGCCAGGCTTCAACAGTACATGACCCACAAACTTCCAGATGCTCAAACTAGATTTAGAAAAGGCAGAGGAACCAAAGATCAAATTGCCAACATCAACTGGATCATTGAAAAAGTAAGAGAGTTTCATATATTTCTGCTTTACTGACTATGCCAAAGCCTTTGACTGTTTGGATCACAATAAACTGTGGAAAATTCTGAAAGAGATGGGAATACCAGACCACCTGCACTGTCTCTTGAGAAAAATCTGTATGCAGGTCAGGAAGCAACAGTTAGAACTGGACATGGAAAAACAGACTGGTTCCAAATAGGAAAAGGAGTACATAAGGCTGTGTATGGTCACCCTGCTTATTTAACTTATATGCAGAGTACATCATGAGAAATGCTGGGCTGGAAGAAGCACAAGCTGGAATGAAGATTGCTGGGAGAAATATCAATAACCTCAGATATGCAGATGACACCACCCTTCTGACAGAAAGTGAAGAAGAACTAAAGAGCCTCTTGTTGAAAGTGAAGAGGAGGGTGAAAAAGCTGGCTTAAAACTCAACATTCAGAAAACTAAGATCATGGCATCTGGTCCCATCAATTTATGGCAAATAGATGGGGAGACAGTGGAAACAGTGGCTGACTTTATTTTGGGGCTCCAAAATCACTGCAGATGGTGATTGCAGCCATGAAATTAAAAGGGGTTTGCTCCTTGAAAGAAAAGTTATGACCAACTTAGAGAGCTTATTAAAAAGCAGAGACATTACTTTGCCAACAAAGATCTGTCTAGTCAAAGCTATGGTTTTTCCAGAAGTCATATGTGGATGTGAGAGTTGGACCATAAAAAAAGCTGAGCAATGAAGAATTGATGCTTTTGAACTGTGGTGTTGGAGGAGACTCTTGAGAATCCCTTGGACAGCAAGGAGATCCAACCGGTCCATCCTAAAGGAAATCAGTCCTGAATATTCATTGGAAGGACTGATGCTGAAGTTGAAACTCCAATACTTTGGCCACCTGATGTGAAGAACTGACTCATTGGAAAAGACCCTGATGCTGGGAAGGATTGAAGGCAGGAGGAGAAGGGGATGACAGAGGATGAGATGGTTGGATGGCATCACCGACAGGAGTTTGAGTAAACTATAGGAGTTGTTGATGGACAGGGAGGCCTGGTGTGCTGCAGTCCATGGGGTTGCAAAGAGTCAGACACTACCGAATGACTGAACCAAACTGAACCAGGGGTAAGGAAAGGGGAGGAAAGTGCCACTCACATTAACATCTCTTAGTGAAGGTCTTCTTGGCATTTGATTCACTACCAAATACAGACACTGAATCCTAAAATCCAACAGATGAGAGTCAAGATAGAGAAGCAAGAGATGGCACAAAGAAGGAACGAGGAGAGGAGATCCATCCACAGAATCTTCTGTGGTCAGAGTTATTTAGAATTAGTTGAGATATTTGGATATATCTGTATGACTAAAAGGACCAGAAACAGAGTGGATGGAACTCATGTCATAAGAACTACACTACCATTATAATGCAAAATCCAGCTAAGCTGGACAGAGTATAGTCACAGTCCTGCATTGCAGACTTGCACATCCCAGAGACCACCTTAGAAGTGAGAATTCAACTCCCCACATGGCGAAGCATTGTAGTGACAATGATGGCATAATGAAACTAGCCCAGTTAAATTCAGTGGGTATAAATAGCCTAGATCCTGTGGAGAGCTAAGCTGATATTCATTTAAATTAATTCCAGATGAGAAAATAGAAGTGACACAAACAACACAACACTCTTATTGCAAAACTGTGTCTTTTGTTATCTTTCAAAGACATGACAACATTTTAAAATAAGTGTTAAGACTAGAAAAAGTCAGTAACAGAATTTAATTTGATATGGTTTGTTTTATCACAATTACTTAATATTTTGAATAAGCACAAGTTAGCTCATGAAATGTGCTTCATTTTATACTTCTATTCACAAGACTAAAATTTTAAAAGAGTAATTTTGATTTAACTTCAAACCATTTTAACACTTGTTCCAGAAAAGGAAATAAAATTTACTTCAAAAATATTGGTGAAATAAGCATAGTTGCTAGCCCTTGTACAAATAAGTGTATAAGTGTAGGACTTCCAGAGAAGATCAGAATATAATTTGTTAAAATCCTTTTTGCCCTGTCCTTGTAGATACTAGCTAGAGTTCAGATCTTAGTTATGATTCTCCATTGTACCTAAAACTATGACAAATCTAGACAGCATATTAAAAAGCATAGACATCACTTTGCCAACAAAAGTCTGTATAGTCAAAGCTCTTGTTTTTCCAGTAGTCATGTATGAATATGAGAGTCAGACCATAAAGAAGGCTGAGTGCCAAGGAATTGATACTTTTGAATTGTACTGTTGGATAAGACTCTTGAGAGTCCCTTGGATAGCAAGGAGATCAAACCAGTCAACCCTAAGTGAAATCAACCCTGAATATTCAATAGAAGGACTGATGCTGGATCTGAAACTCTTAATACTTTAGCCACTTAATGTGAAGAGCCAACTCATTGGAAAAGACCCTCCTGCTTGGAATGATTGAAGACAGAAGGAGAAGGGGCAGCAAAGGATGAGATGGTTAGAGAGAGCATTCACTGACATAAATCTGAACAAACTCTGGGAGAAAGTGAAGGACAGAGGAGCCTGGCATGTTGCAGTTCATGCGGTTGCAAAGAGTCAGATGTGACTTAGTGACTGAACAACAACAACAGTTAAGTTGTTCCTTTCTTGTGGCCCCAATCATCTCAATAAATGTATGTTCCTTCTTACTTCTGAACTGTAGAAAATTCATCAGAAAGTTTCTAAAATGTCATGCAATACAGCCATGCAGCATCACAGACAGCCAGAGAAAGGAGCTAGAGTGTGAAAGAAGCAATAACAGAAAAGAGAAGTGAGTGGGGGTTGACGGGCATTAGGTAGGGCTAGCTTCTATACCTATATGTCTATGGTCTTGTCTATTTCTAGACAATTGCTTCTTCCTACAACTTTAAAATAAGCTATTTTCTGTTGGTGATATGTGACCCACTTATTGTATTAAAATTTTTAATAAAAATATAAGATGGTAAAGAAAACTGTAACCATATCCCTCTATGATCACTATTGAACAACTTAGGTATATAACTTTAATATATATAATACACACACTAGGCACTTCCTTGGTGGCTCAGACGGTAAAGAATCGGCTTGCAATGTGGGAGACCTGAGTTCAATCCCTGGGTTGGGAAGATCCCCTGGAAAAGGGAATGGCTACCCACTCCAGTATTCTGGCCTGGAGAATTCCGTGGACAGAAGAGCCTGGCAGGCTACAGAATATGGGGTTGTAAACAGTCAGTCACAACAGAGCAACTTTCTTATTCTTATGTACAATAGATTTTAATGTATATACTAGCTTATAACCTGTTTTTTAAATTAAAATATATATCATAAATACCTATCTAGATCAACAAATAATTTAAGTACACCTGACGTATTTTTTATTGCATTAATATACCATGAATTGCTTAATAATGCAGATACAGGCATTAAGTTATATCAAATTTCACAATTAAAAATATGGCCACAAATGTCTCCTAGTAAAATCTTTGTGCAGATGAATGATTATTTTCTTGGGATACATTTTAAAAAGTAGATTCACTTGTTTCAAAGGGTAGGTGTCTTTTGAAGACTTTTGAAACATGATGCCCTCCAAAAGGGCTGTGAAAACAAAAGCAGTGGGCATTTCACAGTAATCTCTCCAAACTGAATATTTAGATGATTCTTTAAAAAAATCTTTGCCAGTTAGATAAAGGGAGATGGCATCATATGTCTCTCATAATTTTCATTTTATGTGTGCCTTCTTAGAGGTCTATTTGCAGATCTATTCTTAGTCTTCCAGGTCTGCCTGTCTACAGCTAGCACTCAAGAATGTGGCCACGGCTTACCTAGCTGGGTGCTTTCTCATCCTCCTTTTCTCATGGAAGAGCTGATTCTTCCTGACAAGGTAAACAAAGCCCCTGTGCATCCTTCCAGGCTGAATGGATAGAGAGAAATAAGTTATTGCCTACAAAGTTCTGGCTTGGCAAAAAAGACACTCTGAAGATACATTATGGAGAAGACATCTGTGATTGTAAAAGTTCTTTCTGTCAGAGAAGCTCCCGGCTTGGATTTATTGCCACAGAAAATGAAGGTTACTTCTGGCCAACGAGATAGCTGGCCTAGAGGGCAGATGGCCACCTCTGCTACCAGAGAGGTGCAGGCTTCATTAATAACCCTGGCAGCGTTGGGAGAAAGAGAAGCAGCAAAAGGCTCATTCTCGTTGGCACAGACAGGAGAAAATCACAGAAGTCCACTTGGTATCTCCAGGGCCTGTCAATTTCTCTACAAAGTGTCAGTACATCTGCTTGAACCAATACTCTAAGACAGACAGAGAAGAGAAAAGAGAGGAAAAAGATATTCCCACCATTCTTCACCTGAGAAGTCAGCCCCAGGTGGGAAAGACTAACACAGGAGTACATCTAGGAGGACTAACTCAGCCTCCAGGACCTCCGAGTGCTCCCAGGAACTTGCCTGCCCCATCCCCTAAAGGGACAAGGATGGAGGAAGACTCAGGAGTTGCAGTTTCTGGGTTTGGACTTTGC
This sequence comes from Cervus canadensis, assembly GCF_019320065.1. Taxonomy (NCBI): domain Eukaryota; kingdom Metazoa; phylum Chordata; class Mammalia; order Artiodactyla; family Cervidae; genus Cervus; species Cervus canadensis. The sequence continues at coordinate 54,118,444 of NC_057396.1, read as the reverse complement.
TTTACCATATGCAGTATGTGAGGCCATGGACAAGTTATCACTTGCTCTAAGCATTCATTTCTCATCTATAAACTAAAACCTAATAATACTTTTTTATTGGTGTATAATTGCTTTATAATGTTGTATTACTTTCTGCTGTACAATAAAGTGAACGAGCTATATGTATACGTATATCCCCTCCCTCCTGGACCACCCTTCCACCCCAGCACACAATGTCCCACCTGATCTGGGTCATCACAGATACACAAACAGCTCTTGCAGCTCAATATCAAAACAATCAAACAATCCAATCAAAAAATCAGCAGACGATCTCAATAGACATTTCTCCAGAGAAGACATACAGATGGCCAGTAGGCATATTAAAAAGATGCTCAACATCACTAGTTATTAGAGAAACACAAATCAAAACTACATGAAGTATCACCTCACACCAGTCAGAATGGCCATCGTCAAAAAATCTGAAGTGAAAGTTGCTCAGTCGTGTCCGACTCTTTGCGACCCCATGGACTGACTATACAGTCCATGGAATTCTCCAGGCCAGAATACTGGAGTGTGTAGCCTTTCCCTTCTCCAGGGGATCTTTCCAACCCAGGGATCAAACCAGGTCTCCTGCATTGCAGGCGGATTCTTTACCAGCTGAGCCTCAAGGGAAGCTGGAGAGGGTATGGAGAAAAGGGAAGCTTCTTACACTGTTGGTGGCAATATAAATTGATACAACCAATATGGAGGACATTCCTTAAAAAACTAAATATAGAGCTACTATATGACCCAGCAATCCCACTACTGGGCATAAGACACATGTACCCTGATGTTCATTGTAGCACTAATAATAATTTTATCATAGTGTTTGCTGTGAATTGAGCTGTGTCCTTAAATTCATATGTCCAAGCTGTAACATGCAATGTGACTGTATTTGGAGATTTGGCTTTTTGAAGGTAATTAAGGAGAGATGAGTCATAAGAGTAAGATCTAATCCTATTGGTCTGGGGGCCTTATCAGAAGATGAAGAGAGAAAGTGAACTCTCTCTCTCCATGCACATGTGCCAAGGAAAGGCTGTGTGAAGACCACAGTGAGAAGGCAGCCATCAAAAAGCCAGGAGGTGGGCCCTCACCTGAGCCCTCACAAGCTGGCACCCTGAGCTCAGACTAGAAGCCTAGACTAGAAGTGAAATCTGTGGTGTATTCCAGTCTATGGAATTTTGTTATGACCACTCAAACTGACTAAGATGGTGTTGTCAGGGGAACACTAAATTAAAATTTGTATAGCAAACATATATCACATATTAAGTCTTCAGTAAAGTTATCTTTAAATCTTTCCTATTTTCTACTCTCTCTCCTCTCTGTAACCCTCCCATCCAGATATTTGCCCAACATGTACTGGAGTTTCCAACAATATAATTTATTCTGCCCCCACCTCTTCTCATTCCCCCCTGACCTTAATGTTTCCAATCCTCATCCTAACAACTGGTCTGAATTGCTCAATGTTCCCTCTTCTTGGTCACTTGGTTTTTATGTCCTTAATGCTGAATGCCCTTAATCTTGACTAATGAATTTGTCATTGGTAGGAAAAGGCCTCCAGTACCTTAGAACAGTGCCTGGTACATAGTGAACCCTGTAAATGTAGCTATTGTCATTGTTACTACCCAGCATCCTGACATTATAATTAAACTATTTTTCTTTTATTTTCTAGCATTCAATAAGAGTAGGCATAATTAGTCCAAATAAACAGCTGAAACAAAAATACCTATGGCCCTTTGCTGTGGGGGGGGGGGGGACGGGCTGGGGGAGGGCGGGGGTGGGGTGGATAAGGAGAGAGAATTTCTCTTCAGGTTGTTAGATATCATACACCAGGGCAAACTAAATACTAGGGACTCAGAACCAGAACAAAGGAAAATCTGAAAAGAATCTAAGAATAGTCCCTCTCTAGATCCCAGCTTATCCCTCCACTTGCCTGGAAGAGACAGAAAAGGCATCAGAGATACCTAAGACTCATGAACAGGTGGATCACTAACCTGGACACAGGACCAACAGTAGAAGTGGTCAGGAGACCCTGAGGCAGGACCCCAGACTCTTTAGAAACTCCTTGCTAAGGATCTTGGGGAAATCCTGGTTGACGTCTTGGGGTCAGGTCTCACCTTCTGTGTCTCTCATATCTCCACTCAGAACTATTGAGTTCCCAATAAGAAGAGCAGGGGGTTCTGTTAAAAAAAGAAGTGACTATGCAGGTGAGAGCCATCAGAGACACTGTCAGTGTCGTTACGAATGTGCCTGTGATATTGGGACACCGAGGGAAATGGAGCTGGGATGAAGAGCGATGAGTAGATCCCCAAAAGGAATATCCCACCGGATGGTTACGTAGAGACTGAATGACGAAGGGGATGGGGGTGGGAGGCGGGTAGCAGAAGAGCTGGAAACCCCAGTAAGAGCATTCCACAGGGAGCTAGGGTTGAAAGCCAAGCAGGTTGAGCGGCATTTCTTCTCCACAGTGCTCAGTGTATCATGGGGGTAGTGGGCCTTTGAAGTGCACTAGAGAGGCAGTATTACCTCTCTGATAGGAGGGTTGCTTCTGACACCAGACTACCTAAGTCCATATCTCAGTCCTGCTATTTACTAGCTGCATTATCTTGGGCAAATCACTCAAGTTGTGCATTGATTTCTTTGTATATAAAAGGAGGCTAAAATTGCTACAGAACTAACAGGGTTGTCTGTGAGAATTAAATAAAGAACAGATAAAGTACTTAGGGCTTCCCAGGTGGCTCAGTGGTAAAGAACTCACCTGCCAAGGCAGGAGAGGGGAGTTTGATCGCTGAGTCAGGAATAGCCATGGAGAAGGGAATAGCTGCCCACTCCAGTATTCCTGCCTGCAGAATTCCATAGACAGAGGCACCGGGTGATCTACAGTTCATGGGGTCACAAAGAGTTGGACACAGCTGAACGACTAAGCACAAGCCAGAAAGCACTCGGAATTATTCCAGACTTAGAGTAAGTGCTTAGTATGTGTGTATGTATGTATTGTTATTATTTTATCATCATCATAAATAACATATAAATCCCTCTAGATACTAGCAAGGAGGAAAAGCTAATTAAAAATAAGATGTATAATCTTGCCCTTATTCAGACTATCAGTTCTATCATCTAGAACTCTTGTTTAAATATGTATCAATGTGTCACTTTGAGACAGCTTACAAAAATAATAAATACCAGTTGTTATATACCTATTCAATACCAAGTACTAGATTTATATACATCATGACATTTAATCTTTATAAGTCTAAAAAGAAACACTATTACCATCTCCTCTAGAGCAGCCATCAGGAAATTATAAATCACAGCCCAAATTCAGCCCAGACTATTTCATAAACAAAGTCTTTATTAGAACATAGTCATTTACATATCATCTATGGCTATGTTCATGCTATGGTAGCAGCTATGAGATGAGACAGCAATTTTCAGAAAAAGTCTGCTGACCCCTCCTCCAAAGCAATGGAGATACTGAGAGTCAGAAATAAATCCTGAGTCTAGGATTGCATAGCTAGCTTCAGAGGAAAGATTCAAACCCAAGTTGCCCTGGATTCAAGCTCAGACTTCCAACCACTATTATACAGTCTCCAAAATTATTAGTCTTCATGTAAAGACCCAGAGAAAGTCTCTGAGGTTTGATAAAATAAGCAGATTCAATTACGAACATCAATTAGTCACAAACATCTGACATCAGGCCCATGAGTCAGCAGCATTTCCCACCATTGCTATCCATCAGATAAGTTGGCTATCTTCAATCTTCTTGTCAAATGCCAGGCAGTATGCAGTGAGGTCCAAGCACATAGCTCCCATTGTGCCCACTGCATTGAGCCACTTCTCAAGAACCCTGAGATTCCAGAGAGGTACCTTGTCCAAGATCCACCGCTAGGAAGTAAAAGGTCCACAGTTCCAGCAGATACTAGAATGTTGCCAAAGCACATGTTGAAACTCCCCAGACAGGCATAATTCATCTCCTGGCTCAACCTGAAACTGCTCACGTGATCACTCATATACAGAATGCAGGAGAAAGTGAGGGCTCCTGATGACAGGTAGCAGCCACAGCTTCCAGGCATCGGAAGAGCCAAGACAGCCTCCCTGCTTGCCCTCTGCTGATGATGCTATTTGATGGAGTGCTTGAGACCCGTGATTACCCACTCTTGAAAGCAATCATTTTCTCCTTCATCCTTCAATGACCAGCAGCAGGGGTGCCTAGGGCTGAGAGAGCTTGCAGCCAAGGGTGAAAAAAGAAAAAAAAACTTTCAAAATCCAGGGAGCTCAAATGAACACCTCTTGAGAAAATATATTTCAGAATTAAACGTTTAATGCTGGGTTTTCACTTCCTAACAGCAATGGGCTGTGGAAACAAGTGCCAAAGAGCAGGAGGAGACGCGCAGCGACCTTCGCCAATAACAGAAAATTATTTGTTGCTTCCCAAAGTGGTATTTGAGCCCAGCGGGCTGCACTTAAGATGTGACTGGATAATGGCTGTGTGACACACCCCTCTAATGGAGCTGTCACACAGACTCTGCTCAGGAGCCTGCGCTGTGGCTTCGCAGAATCTCCTCCACTCCCAGGCTGTGGCTTGTGCTGCTCTGGGCCAGGATGGAAGGGGATCCTCCTGGCCTCTTTGGTGACTTTGTGGGACGTCATGCTCAGGTGCCAGGAAGACCTACTCCTCTCATTTGAAGTGTGGACCAAGATCTATGCAACTGGGAGTAATGAGTGTGCAAACAGGACCCAGGATTTCCTCCTTTCTGAAACTACCGCGAGGCGAAAAGCTTACGACCAAGAAAGCACATCCACAGTCTCTTCGTAGCTTTCAAATCAGAATTGTTCACAGCTTGAAAATTGGAATTCAAAACTCTTAAATATCAAAACAAGGATGAAGATGTGAAACAATAATGGTTGCAAAGCCAGACCACTGATTGTAATAGTACCTTGCTCATTCTGCTCTGGGGGAATAAGACTGGGGACGTTCTGCTAAAATCAAAGGGCTACACTGAGGGGTATGCTAGAGCCAGCTGGTTAAGTTTGCAGGAATTCGGCAAGCTGATAAAAACAGCCATTATTAAAAATTGTATTATATAAATTTATAACTAAGTAATATTAAAAACAAAGTCAATACATTGTCAAAACCCATCACTCCTAATGAGTGATTTTACTACATTTCAATGTTATGTATGTTCTTGAGGTTATTTATATCTACTTCAGCGGTGAGGTGGAAATACTATGTAATGGTTCTTTGCAACCATCCCTGCCCAGCTCCACATTCCATGTCATCATGTTGGGTAACTTAAAATCAGCTGTGGTGGGAACAGTCATGGCATGGAAATCAGGAAAGGCTACATGTCTGGGCTTGATTTATTGTTTTGTTGACAATCTAGGCTTAATAATGTAATGGAGAAAATGTTAATAATGCAGATTACACTCTAAAACATGTTCTGTCAATAATTGTTTGAGGAAATAATCTTCCTGTAATCAAGACCCTTATCCAACTCAACAAATAAGCTGTACACATCACTAGCAAATTAGTAAAGCTCCAGCATACGTTTTCGTTTCTTCAGTTTTGTCTTACTAGCTAAGGTAAATGAAAATACCAGGCAACATTCATGTTATAACTAACTACACTCATTCTTAAATTGCAATAATAGTTTGGGTAAGGATAAAAGAGTTCAGCAAAAACCATCAAAAACACTCTGTGAGAATCAGTTCACTATACAGACTTTATGATAAAGATTTGTATATTACTTGTAATGTTCATACTGTATGACAGTAAATTCTTTAATAAATTTAGAAACATATATATTCATTTGTAAGATGGTATGGAAAAAAACAAACTTTTTGGACAACCCAGTATGCACACATTTCTGGTAGAGCTGGCAGTTAAGCATTTACCGCCATGTCACTGATTACATTTTTCAGAAAGAGAAACTTACCCACAAAGACTAGTTACAAAGAAGAATGAGAATACTTTAAGGCCATATCATTCATCTCAAATAGAGGCTCGAGAATACGCACCTAAAAATGGGAAAAGAGACTGGGGGGAAACTGGATGGAACCTATATTAGACTTATCACAAAGCCTTCTTGTGTGCAAGGTAGGCAGAATGCAAGACTCTACAAGGATAACTCTATATAAAATCTCAGAGCCCAACTAAGAGGGCTCTTGAGAAAGCCAGCACTCAGAGAAAAGGAAGCTAATAGGAATTTACAAAGGTTCCTCCATTTTTGGCCTCTAAGATGTCATTTCTCTCTTCGGATTCTGTCGCTTCTACATGCTTTGTCATTTTGGGTGATCTGGCTTTCCCTCCTCTGTGTCCTACAGAACATTTATGGACTGTATACCCTGTGAGGGCAGAGGTTATATCTGTCTTATTCATTCTGTTGACCCTAGAGTCTGGCATAGCCATGACACATAGCAAGCATTAACAAATACTTATTTAAATAGTCAATATTTAAAACAAAATGGAAGCATGACTCATTTTTTATTCTTAGTTCAGCTGATCATGGCTGATCACATGTGCACACACAAGAAAAATAAGCAAATGTTTAAAAAGCAGAGCTACAGAGCACAAGTTTCCATCCCTATAGTAGGTAAGAAGAATGCTTTCTGGAAACAGGAGCTCTGTATAGCTTTCTAACCTTGTCCAAGCCTCAACCATATGGCCTCCTTTGGCAGGGTCCATATTGCTTTCTGCTTCTTAGGAGCTAATCGGATCTAATCTTCTTACAAGTCAAAGGCAAATCAAAACCCAAACTCTTTTCCATTTTAAGGCATCCATGGGCTCTTGGGGACTCCCAAGAATTTGAAACTCATTTGTAAATAGCAGTGATAGCATATTGAACTTTCTTCAAGTTATCATTTCACTTAACTCTTCATTGTTCCTGGAGAATGAATGAATGAATGTCAGGTGTTAACCATGAGTATCCAGGAACAGAACAAGCCAAAGAATGCAAGAAATCTTCCCAGGTGTACCAAATATCAAAAGCAGGGAAACCAGAACTCTTGGTAAATTTGAGACAGGGAAAAGTTGGAGACAAATACAAGAGGCTCTGGGGGTAGTCAAACACTGAAAGGTGGTCAACACAGACAATAGAGACTGAAGTTAATCAAGAGAGGCAAGATAATGACCGTGATGGAGGCCATAAACCCATCTAATATTTGTCTCCTATTGGACATATTTGAATGATAGGGTGATAGGTTGTCTAATTTAAAGGCACAAAGTCATGATAGGTACAGACTCCTTTGTTACCATATCTCAGAGCAGTCTTTAGAGTTATAGGTTTATGATGAAAAAAACAGAGCTTGAATTAAAATATAGATAGTTAACATTTTTACCAAGGCAAGAGGAAGACAGTTTCTTCACAAGATAGTATGTCTTTAAGTTCAATGACTACAGGTTCTAGATTTTTCCAGGAGTCCTATTCTTCATCTAACTAAAGTTTTAAGGTCACAGATCTAGGTCTAAATTAATAAAATTATAAGTTTATAGCTCAGATATAGAGAGTGGTCATGGTAATAAACGGTAAAGAATAAAACAACTTTGAAAAGAAAATTTAGGATCAGATGTAGTGTGCATTACTAGAGAGACCAACAGCATATAATAACCAAGTCTTCATGGAGTCAATTACCACTGGATGCATTTTAAAATAGAAAATAAAATTTAAAGCTAACAGCAGCTTGAGGTTAATCATCAACAAATTCCATAAGAAGAGCTGAAAATCTTAAAATAATAATAATGTACTTTAAAGTGGAGTTCAAGAATAATGAGTGAGGTTGAGATGAACATGGAACTCTATGAGGGGCTATTAGTGGGAAATGGTCTCAGGATTGACCCTCCAAAGTGATAAAAATGTGATGGGCCTTCTTGTCATATACAGCAACCTCAACCTTACAGGCCTTTAAGCAAAGAATGAACATATTTTTGCCAGGGATGCTACAGAGGATATCCTTATGTTAGATGAAGTGAGAAATGAAGGCTGTTATACAGAGTTCATTCAGGCCAACTCATAATTGCTTTAAAGACTATTGTGGCAGTAGGTAAAGAAAAATTTGGAATATGGCCATATTTAAAGAAATTAGAATAAAAAGTTTTTCTCTATCTGTTGAAGTTCAAGGGCTCTGAGAAGCACAAGCCCTTTTAGTCTCAGGTAGGCTGTCACTAGTGTGACTAAGTTCTCAGCTACCCTCCCTGTCTGTTTCTCTGTCTCTTGCATCTCTACCTGACTTCCTCTTAATACCATCCTCTGCTTGCCCATAGTTTCTGCTTTGTCATAGCTTTAACTCACTCATAACTTTGCTCACTCATGTCTATCCTAACCCTTCGCTATGCTCCCACTGCTCACAATTTGTTCTATAGCACAGTAGAGTCCAGGAATTGATTATCCAACCTAAAAATTGGATAAATTATTGATTATCCCATAAAAAATCAACTGTTTGGTTGAGCTTCCAGCACTAAGCTATATCACAGACCATCGGTTAGCTGAAGGTTTGCCTACACTTGGTTAAGATCCTTACATCTGCTCCCAGCAGCGGTGTCCAGAGTAGAATGAGGTCATGTGGTGAAGAACACAACAGCCCAGAGTTTGCCACTCAACATGCTCAGTAGATAGTATGTTTTGTTTGTTTGTTTGTTTTTTAGGAAAGAATGGTGGGCATCCTGATTAACCTATTTAGAAGAGTGGGCAGGAAGAAAATGGAATAAAGTCTGCCTCAACTCTTAGTCTATAATTCTGACAGCTGGAAGTTAATATGCAAGGAAGATAAATACAAACACCCCACAGTCTAGCTCTAAAAGCAAATTGGTAGATGACATAAAGTAAGAATTCTGGTAGTCCTATTAGAGGCACCACTGTCGCCTTACCCACCTTCTGGGTCATTTTGACAGCAACTAAGCACTAAGAAAGGGAGGTTTCACCCATGAATGATGGAGAGCATTCCCTTTTCCAGGGACTGTATAAAAAGGCAATAATCCAAGCCCTCAGCCTGATGTATCTGTCTGGGTTATATCCCAGTGTGAAGAGGGGACAATGGGTTGGACCTGGCACATGCTCTCACGCTGAGACTGTAAGCCAGGAATATATTTCCTAGAAAGCAACCCAGTGGGGAGCCTCTGTGAGAAAGTGAAATATAAATTATTGATTTCCTTCTCTTTGTCTACTACCCCCAACAAGCCTGGCTCTGCAGAGGCAAACAGAACACAGAAGAGGGTATGAGGACAAGGCTCCTGCATGAAGCTCAGCTGAAGCTCCCTCCTTCCCAACGAGCGCTCTTGCCCCAGAGGACGGCAGGCAGCCTGGCCGGCAGCAGGAGAGAAGGAGAGGACTGCCACTGGTCTGACTGAGACACAGGCTCACATAGTCCCTAACTCATCTGCTCCCTGCATGGATGTGCATGCGTGCTCAGTCGTGTCCAACTCTTTGCAGCCCCATGGATTGTAGCCCACCAGGCTCCTCTGCCCATGGGATTTTCCAGGCAAGAATATTGGAGTGGGTTGCCATGCCCTTCTCCAGGGGATCTTCCCAACCTAGGGATCGAAGTAACCTCTCCTGTGGCTCCTGCATTGGTAGTCAGAATCTTTACCGCTGAGCCACTGGGGAAGCCCCCCTGCATGGGCACATCTTTTCAATTCCGTGGAGCTCAGTTGTATTAGCCGTAAACGGAGAGTCATCTAAGGGCATCCTGGAAGAACTTGTTCTTGGAAAAGCACACGGTCAAGACGTATTCCCTCCCGACAAGCCAGCCTCCCTGGCTCCATGGAATTCTCTAAGTACCAGAAAATATAGAGTAGAGAGAATTGTGACCTTGGGAGCCCCCAAAAAGAGCCCTCTTCATAGAGTCTAATGGTAAAGGGAGTTGAGAAATTCACTCTGGAAGAGTGACCACTGCCTGCAAGAGGATCGAACCCACAGTGGCGTCACGGCTGCTGGGAGCACGGAGGGATCAGACCACAGAAGAAGAGCAGTTTTCAACAGTAAACCACGTACTGCTGACAGAAGCAATCTAGGTAGTACCGAGGTCCTGTGATCTGACTGATCATTTTGTCCAGATCTCTATTCTGTATTCAAAAGCAGGCCTGGACTCCTTGGACTGAGTAAATCAAATTCTTGGATGATTTATGAAGGAAAATCTCAGATCAATCCAGTGATTAGTCTGAACATTAAAAAAGAATAAGAAGTGACCTTATTCTCACCACCAAGTTGGGTTAAGAGGATCATACAAGTTTCATTAGACAATTCAGAGTTTTAGTTAAGGCAGCCTTAAGATGTCCACCTACTTTGAGAGCCTCCAGACCAGACTGCAGTCCCTGAAAGGAAGTACAACTGCTACGTTACCTGCAGACCGCTTGCTAACCCAGCTCTAGTCCACTCACCTCCAGCTATCAAAACAATCTGGCTAAATAAGACCTAGGGACAGAAGACCTAGTCTTCTGTATCACCAGCTAGTTAGTTTGGTTTACAATCTCCGTTAGATACAAGGCACTCATTCTGAGTCCCAGGAGGGTCAGTGATCAAATACTACACTTCCAACAGTGTATAGGAGTCTAAGACTGTATTGTCACAACAAACCAACAAACCAACAAACCTACTTACCCTCACTGACACGTTCATATAGAGTTCACCCTTCACTGCCTGGCCAGATCCTCCATACAGGGAATTTCTGAGTCAAAAGCATTTTCAAATATGAGCTTTTCTCAGAAAAATGTAGTACTTGCCTGAACTTTCACATCATCTGCTCTTCTCTTGGTGCAAGACCTAGCAGGCTGCATCATCCTTGAATGCCTACAGACTAGACCAGGAATCTCATAGCTTTATCTCTTAGTAACCTGCCATCTACTTTAAGACTGTCAGGCTGTTTGCAAGTATTCTGCCAGAAAAGCTGGATTTTGCTGCTCAGGTCACCTTCAACTATCTTTAGGAGCTAACTTTCTCACATCCACACATATATCCAGCTTCATGAATATCTATTTATTTGTACAATACTTTGAAGGGGCTTGCTTACATTTTTCAACTGTGGGCTTAGTGACTTGTTTTCCAGAGGCATTTGTAGCATCTAATTTTCTGGCTATTTTTCCTAGAAATGCTTCTAATATGTAGTTTTAGAGAAAAAACTTCATAAACTCTTTTAAAAAGTAATATAAATGCATTATTTAAAATAAACCAAATAGTCAAATCATACTTGCTCTGCTACCTAACAGGAGTATTATCAATATGCTTTGCAAACCATAACATAATAAAAATTTTTGGTTATATTTTGGGTGAAAGACAGGAGAATTATGATTGAAAATCATAAATTATTGAGAGTTTATCACAGGGGAGTAGAATAGGATGAGAAAAATGGAAATAAATATTTATAAAATATATCCGTAATAATCTTCCCTGGTGGCTCAGACAGTAAAGAATCTGCCTGCAATGCAAGAGATCTGGGTTCAATTCCTGGGTCAGGAAGATCCCCTGGAGAAGGGAATGTTAACCCACTCCAGTATTCTTACCTGGATAATTCCATGGACAGAGGAGCCTGCCAGGCTACAGTCCATGGGGTTACAAAGAGTCAGACACAACTGAGTGACTAACACAACACAACATCCCTAATAATTTGGAAAGCGCACAAAGCTATGGTAATTTATTCCATAAAAGCAAAAGCATCCATCCATATGTGCATACAGATATGTGTGTGTGTGTGTATACACATGTATGTGTGTGCATTTGTCTACGTATTGGACCATATCTGCCCTGGAACTCACTGCTATTGTGGAGGACAGAAAAGGAGACAAGTGACATAGGCTCCTAGAATCTTCCATATAGAGGGGAGGCATGAAGAGAAGATATTGATTCTGCCCTGGGGTGTGGGAATGGGAAAAAGAAAGGGTGTGGTATTAAAAGTTCAGAAAAAGTGATGCAGAGAAGTTGAGTCCTGAACAAAACATTTGTTCTCACTAGACAGACATAGATGGAAGGCAAACACCCTACTGGAGTCTAGTCTGTAATTAGATGAATTAGTAGGCCAGGTCAAGGAACAAGATAAGCTTGATGAGCAAAAGTGAAATTATGGAGAAGTCTTTATATCACTCTTTGTCTTTTGAAAAACCTTGTATTCAAATGTCTCAGGTGACATTCTGAGTCCTGATTTTGATTGGTCCATAGTTGGAACCCCAAATACCATGTTGAGAGGGATTCTGAGATCTCTTTGGAGCTCCAGGAAGAAAAGAGTTATGATTACTCATACTGTGAACATGTGCAAGTTTACCATGAATGCTAGAGCGGAGCACGGCAGAACATCTGTCCACCATTGAGCATTGCAGTTTAGACCCATAAAAAATATTCCTTGACTGGTGAACAGAAAAGCAACGTCATCCAATTTATTCACCCTGGAAACAGAAAGTCCTAATTATCCAGGATTGGTCTAACAGGCAGAATGTGTTATTGCAATTTCTCCCAAGTGATTAGTTAGTTTCATTACTTGTTGGTGACACTGTCACTATTTTCCAGGTACTCAGGAATAACTGAAATTCAAGACCAATATTCTCTCCAGAAAAATCTATTAAAGTATCAAATGGAAAGAAATTCCTAAGTAACCTTTACACTGAATAGTGGTGTCTATGTAACAAGTAGACATGGGTACTTCACAGCCATTTCAGAACTATCTCATTTCATTGAATGCCATTCACATCACTTGCATCCACTAGCACTACATGCTTTTCCTGGAGGAATTTTAGGCTACATGCTCCTTCCCGATTTAATTCTCAGAACTTTTTTTTTTTTTTACTTGTCTGCTTCTTCCCTACATTTATTTAAAGCCTATGACATGCCAGACTCTGTGATCTACCAGGTAAACAGATCTAGAGCCTACCCTCTTGGAGCTCACAGACTAAAGGGAAAAATAGACTTTTTTTTAAAAAGTATGTTTTCCATTGAATGCTTGATTTCCAGACTTCTCAAAGGCCCATGTCAGCTACAGCTTCACAAGGATTTCTTGCTCATTCTTCCTCTTTCAACTACAAAGAGAACTTACTTCATTTTGCTGGCACTTGCCACGGTTTTTGTTTTCTCTCCTCTTTAATATCTCTGCAATATTTTCTTCCTTTCTAGCCCTTGGAGTCACATCCTGTCTCTCCATGAGACTCTCTTTCCAGCTAGTTCTCTAAGGGCCTTTCTCTGTGTGCGGTTTACTGTTATCACATCATCATCACAGGCTTGATAGAGACAAATGTCAAGAACTTGACCTAAGATAGAGCTGGGAGGTCAAGGAACAGAAGTAAGCAGGAAGAGGAAGAGTATAATGCTTTTAATATTTGGATTGGCCTAAAACATCATAATCCCAGAATTTACTGGCGATGTTAGAGACTAAACTCAACTCTCAAAAGAGAATGAAGCCATGATGTAATAATCACATTTTCTATTTTCTGTATCTGATGCTTTAACAAGTGGAGCTTTGCTGACTGCAGAGGGATCTTCCCTCCCAGAATTAGCCAACTCCTAGCAACAATAAATGACTGGCCTACAAGCACAGCTTTCATATGCAAAGCAACCAACTCAGAGCCCTTCCCTCCCACCACCTCTTTTGTCAGGCTCTCTCACTTAGGGCCACAATCTCCCTGCCCTAATCACCCCAAACTCAAGTAACAGATAACTAGGCACAGCTTCTATGCTCCACAGACCGCCAAAATTATTCAGAGTACCAATCCTAAATCTATTTACCTGTCTTGCCCACTCCTTGCCATAGAAACTGCAACAAAAGCTCTTGCCCACATTTTCCACTCATACTCTCTGCCTCTTGACCAATCTTAGTGCTTCTGCATATGAATCCATGGCATGACCTGCCCTTTCCTCTTCGGATCTGTGAGTAAAGCAAGTTATTTTTTCAGTGGTGTCTGTCTGTTGATTTTTGGCTTTGCCATCTCTGAATTACAATAAAATACTTATTTTGAAACCAATGGTTCTTGAACTAAGCTGCTTTCCTTCAACTTTTTAAATTTGGAATGACCCAGAGGTTCCCAGGTAGCACTAGTGGTAAAGAACCCATCTGCCAATGAGGAAGACAGAAGAGATGCAAGTTCAGTCCCTGGGCTGGGAAGATCTCTTGGAGGAGGACATGGAAACCCACACCAGTATTGTTGCCTGGAGAATCCCATGGACAGAGTCTGGCTGGCTATGGTTCATAGGGTCGCAAAGAGCCTCAGGGTTTGCTATAGCCCTTAGGTTACTTCTTTAAAAAAAAAAAAAAAAAAAAACAACCCGCAAATGTCTCTGGGTTACCCTGTAAGAATGGGTTTTGTTGTGGCCATGAGAATGTGCCTGTCAGATCTCTGACTGTAGGAAGTATGATGGACTGGTGATCTAGGTGTTGTGTTCTGAGTTCCATCAATCCATTTGCATGGAGACCCATGGGATACCCCCAGCCAATGACTGAAGTCTGAACAAAGCAGGCTCATGGGTAGGAGACATGGGACTCTTCTGACAGCTTTGACTTGAGGACCTCCTGATTGCCTTGCCTAACTCTCATTGGGATAACACTGCAGTCTAAGACGCTTCCACCATTTTCCTACCGTCTCTCTTTCCTTTACCCAACATCCAACCTGTATAATATTCTTCAAGTTTAACCAGCTTCCCAACTTTCTCTCAGTTGTTTCTCCCAATAAGAGTCTTACTCATCTAATTCTGCATTTGTATCTGCTTCTTAGATGAGCTGAAACAAACACATGCAGAACCAGTAAGGACTGGAATGATTCCAGAATAGCCTATCTTTTATTGGCTCATCATGAAGAGATGGACTATGCAAAATAAATGATTAGTTCCCATTAGAGAGTCAATCAATTAGCCTAGAGTGAATTAAGTTTTGGTCCACAAGGCATTTGGAATTTTCCACATGTATAAACTTTTCATTCTTGGGGGCACAGAAAAACTCCTGTGTCAAAGTCTATTCTTAATGCTGAAGTCTTTCAGAAAAATGAAAGAGAGAGACAAAGGAAGAAAGAAGAAAGAAACGTTAACTCTAACAAAATAAAAAAGCATGAGGTTATCCAGGTGATCCAAGAATTTAATTTCCAATGTCAACAATGAGTAATGGGTTCAGAATTCAATGAGCCACTGATTAAGCTCTGACCCATGCATTTTTAATAACAACAAGGGTCCCAGACATACCTTTTATTTCCCTGGACCAAATTTCTGCTGCCACCATCAGAACAGAGGCTATTTGATTGAGGTGATATCAACATGGGATTTATTCCCCAGTCAGGAGTAGTGCACAGCAAGTAAACCAAGTCTCAGCATGCTAGTAGAAGCCTCAGTTTCCTTCTAAGCTGCCCATCCAACTATTTCTATTGAGGTCATCACTCTTACTTGCTTGGTTTTTTTGGTTTTGTATCATTAATTTCAAATTAGGAGGCAATGTGCATTACTATATCAGAATTCCACCTTGGTCACAGCTGGTTGGGCCAGAGAGAGTCAGCTTTTTCACGTTTGGCCAACATGTAGACCACCTAGAAGGCTATGAGATGGGCTTACTCAAAAGTTCGGCCATGAGGATGAAAATGACAAACCATGCCAATCAGATCTTCTCACTCACAACTCTGAATGTAGGAGACAGAGGTAAGTTTTTAGTCAAAAAAGAAGAAATGTGTGCAAGAAAGGACAGATCATGAAGTGGTGGAGTCTGGGGAAGAGGCAGAGGGAATCATGCTGCTGGAATAGCACTAATCCTCAGGGACATCTTGGTTCTCAAGCTCCTGTTCCAGGCAGCCTGGTTGTAGGATGATTCCCACATTGCCTTAGGCCTTGGCACGGTCAATAACTTATTGTATTCTTGGTGGTGGTGGTTCAGTCACTAAGTCATGTCTGACTCTTGCAACCCAATGGACTGCAGCCCACCAGGCTTCTCTGTGAATCAGATTTCCCAGGCAAGAATATTGGAGGCGGCTGTCGTTTCATTACACTTATTCTTAGACTTTCAGGTTTGAGTGAGACTCTCCTCCTTGAAAGGAGGAAAAAATAAAACATATTACAACTACCTGAAGAGGGGAAACTGTTAAAAATACACATTGCAGTACTCTTATCTTGAGGAGGAAAGGATGGCAGAAGATGAGATGGTTGGATGACTTCATCAACTCAATGGACATGAATCTGAGTAAACTCCAGGAGATGAAGGACAGGAAAGCCTGGTATGCTGCGGTCCATGGGGTCACAAAGAGTTGGACACAACTTAGTGACTGAACAACTCCTGAGGATTAAGGAGGCCTGGTCTGGAGAACCATGAAAATGTACTTTTTACAGACCTTCCAGATGATTATGGTAATAGACCAAATCTAAAAACTACTGACCCAACACAATGACTAATCAATTTAGGTCCCCAGAAATAACAAATAATTCATCAGAGAAGTGAACATGGAGAAGTGAAGCCTGCAGGCACCCCATCTCTAAGTAAATGACCCCCAACATACTAGTTATAGGTGTCTCCTTAAACAGTTTGGTGGGTTGGGTTGTCATTCATAGAAGAGGATCCCTAGAGAAAGGTGATACCATCACACACGTCAAAAGTAAGAAAGCATTTTCCAGCAAGTATGAGGGTGCTGATGGAGGCAATTGTATAAAATGTTCAAAGGGGGACTCTCACAGGAAAATTAAGATCTACTTTCATTGCTCGAAGTCCATGTGCAAACTGTAAATGTATTGAATCATCTGTGGATCAGTGTCTAAATCATGCAATTAAGAGCCTGTGCTCTGTGTCCACATGGATATAAGTTCAAATTCCAGCTCTGCTCTCCACATACAAGATATATGACTTGGGGAAACATCTTGTCCTCTTGGCTTCAGTTTCCTCATCTGTAAAATAAGAATAGCATTTTCCTCATAGAGTCATTTTGAATATTAAATGGGATAATCCACTTAAAGCATTTAAAACAGTATCTAACACAAAATAGTTGCCAATTAAATGCTATTCTGTTGTTGTTTTGCTGCTGTTGTAGTAATAACAATATTAATAACTATTATTATTATTCTTCATGTACCTGCTAGCATGTAAAGTGAGAAAGAGCATTATTGCATTCAGAGTACTGATCCAAGGCTCCTTTCTCCTTTCTGTCCTGCTTCTCCTTCATTCAATTCACGTGTGCTTTCATCCTGTTCTTAGCCCCCTCAGACTAGACGTTTACCTCTGATATTTCTGGGATTCTGACTTTTGAGTTCCCTCATGGAGTCTGCTTTAGATGTACCCTGACTCACTTCCCTTGCTTCATGAAACCTCAGGTAGAATACATTAGCCAGCATGCCCCTGGAAGTCCAACTTGAGCCCCCCTATAAGTCAGAATGTGGGTAAATTATAGCTCTGTTAGCAAATTGATGACTACCTTATTAAATGCCTTAAAAGCAATTAAGCCCCCAAACTGATATCTCTCAATGGTGAGCTCCCAGGCATGCCAAGTTTCTCTAGTTTCAGAAAAAGGGCAAGTGTTAGCTGCTCAGTCATGACCCCATGAGCTGTACCCCATCAGGATCCTCTGTCCATGGGATTCTCTAGGCAAGAATACTGAAGTGGGTAGCCATTCCCTTCTCCAGGGGATCTTCCCAACCCAAGGATCAAACCCAGGCCTGCTGCTAAGTCCCCAAATTGATAACTCTCAATGGTGAGCTCCCAGGTATGCCAAGATCCTCTAGTTACCGATATCTGATATAAATAAGAGAACAAAGACTCATAACAAATCTATTATCAAATTCTCCATGTGTTAATTTTGGGGATCATTTCTTGTATTCATTGTCTCAATTTAAATTGCTTTACTTTCCCTGGAGAATTGAACTTCGAAAAGGTCATATTTTCTCAAAGTTGCTATTGCAAGCCTGTGACTAGCATGAATCCCAGCTGGACATTCATGCCTTTTCAACATCTTAGTCTCTTTCACCGTATTTGATCTGCCTCTCCTGAGCCCAACCTTACGTCATTCAGAAAAATCATTCAAATAGCTTTTGCCTCAAAGTGTTTCATTGAGAGGTTTTTTCTTCCCCCCACAGAGAATGAAGTCTGTTCTGATTAGCATAGAATCCAGCCAGTTCTTTTCCTATGATCAAGGACAATTTTTTCCACCTGTACCAGGAGGTTTAAAATCTACCATCTGGAGACATTTCCTCTAAAAACAATGATGTTGAAGTCTACAGGGGTGGAAGTTATAAAGAAATATTTAGTACTTGCCCAGAGCAGCTTATATTGTATCCAGACCTTGATTCGCAGTGTTATGTTCTGTTCCAGAGAGGACAAAAGCTTTAGCAGAAAAGCGATGTTGCAGGAGAAGGGGGTTGGAAGGCCATAACACCCACGTGAAGAGAGGGCTACAATCAGAAGTATGCAAATCCCAGAAGCTCTTTCAGCCCCTTGTACTCAAACCTTGCTTCACAACTGAGTAATGGTCAGTTACTCTATTGATTCAGACCACAAAGGGGAACTGGACTTTTCTTGAACATAAAAATGAAAAAAAAAAAATTGGGGGTGGGTAGCAGCTAGTGTTTAAAGATGTCCCACAATGAATCACATCTTTCAGGATCCATGCCCTTGTGAGATCTCCGTCCCCTGAATCCGAGTTGGGACTTTGATTTTCCTGAAAATAAGATATAATGCAGGAAATGTTGCGTGTCTTCTGAGACTGGATTAGAAGAAACCTTATGGTTTCCACCTTGGTCTCTGGTATGCTTACTCTGGGGGAACAAGCCTCATGTAACATGTCTGACATATAGGGGAAGATGCTATCTTGGATGTCCAACCCAGCTGGACATCTCATGGTGGTTTTAAGCCCAGGTGCCATCTGACTGCAACACACAAGAAGAAGCAAGCCAGAACTACCCAGCTGAGTTCATTTACCAGAGAAACACAAGAGATAAAAATAAATTGCTGGAAAAAAAAATTAAAAAAAAAAAGTTGCTGGTAAGTCACTAAGATTGCGGCAGGTGAACCATGATGTGGTTACACCATAGTAGCACCATAGTAGATATCAGGGGAAATATTCCATAAAGTTAGAGGTGCTGACTCCAAGGGCTACATGGCATTAGTCCCGCATTATACAGGAATTTTAGTTGAAAATCTTAAAAACAAATATATACTGACTCAAGCAATAAAAGGGGAAGTTATTAATTCAGGTAAATGAAAGTCTTCATGATCGTGCTCAGTCACTCAGTTGTGTCTGACTCTTTGTGATGCTTTGGACTATAGCCTGCCAGGCTCCTCTGTCCATGGGATTTTTCAGGCAAGAATATTGGAGTGGGTTGCCATTTTCTCCTCCAGGAGATCTTCCCTACCTAAGGATCGAACCCATGTCTCCCACATATCCTGCATTGCAGGAGGATTCTTTAATACTGAGCCATTGGCGAAGCCCAACTGAAAACCTCAGGTGCAGAAAATTCCAATCATAAATAGATTCATGTCCTCAAAGACGTAGTACGGAATTGATCGCACTCCTTTATTTCTGCTCTTCAGTTACCTCCACTCTCAACAGGCTCTTACTTTGGATTAAAAGTAGCCACCAACAGTGCTAAATTTGAAACTTAACCTTTGGAAGACCCAGTGCAAAGAGAGCTTTTGTTTCTCAACAACTCCAACCCTGGTGTATATTGGCCTGGTTTGGGCCATAAGCCCACTCCTCAAGCCAAAGATGAAATAAATAATTTTCATAAACATGTAGACCAAGAGGAAAGGAGGAATAATTCCCTAAACAAAATGAGGCACTTATGGTATCTATTATTTCAGGTTCAGTAGCAGAAACCCAAAATTTATGTAACAGCTTTAAAAAAATAATAATAATAATTTCTTCCTCACATGTAAGTTCAAACAATGCATCACCTGTCTTTCTTGAAGGCATCAGGAACCCAGAATATTTTTAATCTTATTACTTTGCCATCAGTTCAGTTCAGTTCAGTCACTCAGTTGTGTCTGATTCTTCGTGACCCCATGGGCTGCAGGATGCCAGGCTTCCCTATCCATTACCAACTCCTGGAGTTTGCTCAAACTCATGTCCATTGAGTCGGTGATGCCATCCAACCATCTTGTCCTGTTGTCCCCTTCTCCTCCTGCCTTCAGGCTTTCCCAGCACCAGGGTCTTTAAAACGAGTCAGTTCTTCGCATCAGATGGCCAAAGTACTGGAGCTTCAGCTTCAGCATCAGTCTTCCCAATGAATATTCAGGACTGATTTCCTTTAGAACTGACTGGTTTTATCTCCTTGCAGTCCAAGGAACTCTTGAGTCTTCTCCAACATCACAGTTCAAAAGCATCAATTCTTTGGTGCTCAGCTTTCTTTATAGTCCAAGTCTCACATCCATACATGACTACTGGAAGAACTGTAGCTTTTCCTAGACGGACCTTTGTTGGTAAAGTAATGTCTCTGCTTTTTAATAATCGCTTTGACATACGTTAATATTAATTCATAGACTCCATCTCTTGGCTTACAATGGTTGCTCCAGCTCCATCCATCATGGTCATATTCCCTCAGTAGGTAGGGGTAAAAATTGAAGGGGAGGATATGTTCAATTTCTTCAAGGGAAAAATGAAAAAAATGACACATTAAATTTCACTCATACTCAGTTCACTAGAACTGATCATGTGTACCTTTAAGAATCAGGCAATGCAGTTTTTACTGATGGTCTTATGTCTAAATAAAGTTTCTGTTACTATGTTAGAAGAAAATTTCTGGGAGACAACTAGCAATCTCTAACTTATGCAGTTATCAACAGAAAAGGGAATGAAAGCTAAAGTAGAAAAAAATTATTCATGGCACAAATGTAGAAATTTCTATGATTCAAAGATTTTTTTTAACACTATGGAATTGTTTCTTTCTTGAAAATTGTTACTAATGGCATTACTAGTATTAATAACCCTTCATTTATCTAATAAGAGAGTGTGCATGGTGATTCTATCTTATTTTTATGTGTTTTCTTTTGTTGATTTGTTGCTTTTTGAATTTTGTACAAAAATTTTTAATCCAAAAATTAGAATGTGTTCATGAGCCTGACACTAAAAATTTGCAAACAGTGTTATGTTTTAATAGAGGATACAGACTTTTTTCTTTTAGAAAGTAAAAAAATACAGATAAAAGTGAAATCCTTGTCCATTCCTTTCCATTCCTCTCTAGATGCACCCCACTTCATGAATTTTGTGTATCAGTTGTGCATTATAATACTTTCTCTAATAATAATAGCAATGAGAGCAAACATAGTGTTTACTATGTGTAAGCATTCTTACAGGTGCTCTGCAAATGTTCACCCATTTTACCTTCATAATAACCAAAAGGTGGGTAGCATTATTATCTTCATTTTACAGATGAAATCTGAAGCACAGAGAGATTAAAAAACTTCCACGATCATACAATCAATAGTAGTAGAGCCAGTATGCAAATTCATACATGCTTACTTGGAATGGAGTACGTGCTTTTAAAATCACTAATAGGAATGGCTACTATGCCTCAAGAACACTAAGTGGTACTGTTTTGTGCAAGTCCTTTCTTCAATTTCTATAAATGCTACCATTTGTAGCATTCTGCAACGTGACATGACGAAAATCTTTTTATATTTATCTTTATTGATTTATATAGATCTAGTATTTTCATTTTGATTGCTATGTATTAATCAATTGTATAGTTATAACACAGCTATCTATTTCCTAGACTATTTTTTAAATGTTTCTAAAAAGTTGCTATCTGACAAGGTACTAATAGGTTAAATAAACATTGGAGTTTTTAAACGAAAGTTCAGAGTATATCATGTATCTTCAAGGAGTGTATATTACTGAAAAATTTATTTCAAAATAAATAAATAAAAAACAATTTCCCTCCATTGTTCAAAGAACCCATCACAGTGACTGGAAAATATCTTATTTAGACAATAGACACTTTGACTATCTTTCCTAAAATTTGGGACCAACCCAAGGCAGTGGATTGTTCTTAACCAAATCAAAAGTACTGTATGCTTTTTGAACACTACTTGTACACTCAAAATTCTTTTTTTTTATTTGAAATTTTTAAGATCAATTTATTAAGTTCAATGATGAAAGCCATCAGAAGAATATTCTCCTGAAAATTATTTTTTTCTTAGAAAAAAGAAAGGAAAATCAACACCCTCTCAGCATAGCCACAGATGCTGTGGCAGTCAAGCCTCTCTGCAGACGGGAATAGTCCATCAGTTGGTCAAGTCACTCTCCCGGTCAGCAGGATTGTAGTCTGGATCATCTTCATCGTCCTCCAGCTCCAAGTCATCCATTTCCTGGAACAAAGACTCATCTACCTCCACGTTGTTTCCAGCATCTTCCAAGAACTGGATATCAGATGTGTCAAGATTATGATCTGTTTCAAATAGTTGTCTCCCACTTAATTTATTTTTTCCTGCTTGCTCTTCTTCCTTCATCCGTTTCTTTTTAATTTCCAAGAGTTCTGCATCAAACTTGGCCTTCCAATTTAAGAAATTCCCAATTGTAACAGGAGTACCATGGAATAATTGCTTCTCGGCTTCTTCCGCTTCTCTTTCTTTTTGTTTCTTTTCTTCTTCTCTTCTAGTTTTTATTTGATCTACTATTTCATTTAATTTCTCTTGCATAGCTGTCACTAAGGTGAAGATCATCACCATTCCAAGGTTTTCTTCTGCCTGTAATGCTAATAATTTTAAAATGTCTGCTACATCATTATCTTCTAGATTTAACCGGGCGAATATTTCATAAAGGGGAGCTTCATCTGGGTATTTTTCACTGTATGTAAACTTGAGGGTTGTCTGGACAGTTTCATCATTTTCTCCAGCCTCAGATGTCACAGTAATGGTGAAGCTGGGTGGATTTTCTGATAATACTGTGAAGGAGTCAGGGTAGATGGACTCCAGAGCCTCCAGCTCGTTGCGCTGCTCCTCGCCGTAATCTGTCATCGCGGCCCTCGCTGCAGCCCATGGATTGCCCAGACACCCAGGCGGCGTGATGCAGCCTGGACCGCGGCCGCACTGGGAGAGCGGAGAGGCCTGGGGCCCACAGCCAGGCTGGGCCTGCTGAGCAACAACCCCCTCAAAATTCGTTTTATACTTTCCTATATTATGGAAGAATATTTTACACACTAACAAGTAAATGGAAACATCACTAACTGATAACTATACTATTATTTTTATTTTTTCAGATGGTGACTGCAGCCATGAAATTAAAAGATGCTTGCTCCTTGGAAGAAAAGCTATGACAAACCTAGATAGAATATTAAAAAGTAGAGACATTACTTTACCAACAAAGGTCCATTTAGTCAAAGCTATGGTTTTTCCAGTAGTCATATATGGATGTGAGACTTGGACTGTAAAGAAAGCTGAGTGCCACAGAATTGATGCTTTTGAACTGTGGTGTTGGAGAAGACTCTTGAGAGTCCCTTGGACTTCAAGAAGATCTAATCTGTCAATCCTAAAGGAAATCAGTCCTGAATATTCATTGGAAGGACTGATGCTGAACTTGAAACTCCAATACTTTGGCCACCTGATGTGAAGAACTGACTCGTTTTAAAGACTGGGAAAGATTGAGGGCTGAAGGAGAAGGGGATGACAGAGGATGAGATGGTTGGATGGCATCACCAACACAATGGACATGAGTTTGAGTAAACTCCAGGAGTTGGTGATAG
This sequence comes from Cervus canadensis, assembly GCF_019320065.1. NCBI lineage: Eukaryota > Metazoa > Chordata > Mammalia > Artiodactyla > Cervidae > Cervus > Cervus canadensis. Next base: position 54,094,826 of record NC_057396.1, on the reverse strand, counting down.
GGAAGCCTGGTGTGCTGAAGTCCATGGGGTCGCAAAGAGTCAGACATGACTGAGCAACTGAACTGAATTGAATTTATCAAATATTTACTAAGCATACATAATATGTTAGACACTTTCCTAGCAAAATATACTAACTCTGCCCCCAAATGTAGTGGGGGGATATCAAGAACAGAGAAAAAAAATTAATACATAGAATAAAGGTTTCCCAGGGAATGTTATTAATTCAAATCAACATTTCCCAAGGTACAATTCTATAACACAAAGTTACCCAAAGTATCTTTCATGAAGTATTAAAAGACGTTAAGTGAAGAAAAAAAGAGATGCTTTTTGGTCAAATAACTGGGGAATCCTGGGACAAGCCAACTTAAACACATTTTCTTATTGCACAGATTTAAGTTTTAAATCTAGAAAATAAAAATTTAAAAATCAACAGAACCCCTCGGTTCCCACCTGAAGAGGAGATCAGTTTTTAATTCAGGAATTTGGTGAGTTAAGGTCAATCAGTAGTGAGACAAATTGAGTCTATTCATTATATTAAACACTGGTGACTCAAAGGTAGAAGCCAGGTATCTGAAACTGACCCAAGTAAATAATATCTAAAATATCATTGCCCAAATGGTGTGCTGCATGGCACTAGAAATGTGAGATCTCTCTCTACACACATATACTCAAACACACACACGTGCATGTACTAAATACATGCATGTACACACACATCCATGACTAAATAAATTACTAAATCCATGAGGTGAATAAATTTGGAAAGTAATGTTTACTATGTCATTCTATTAAAAACCTTTAAAAAGGTCCTGGAGCTTTTGAAAATGTTGCATCATGTTTATAAAGTGGCAGAAATGAAAATCAATTCTCAACCTGATTTTCTATTTATTCCCCAAGACTGGCCTTGCCTCTGCCATACAAAATAGAGATCTACCTTTTGAATGCCAGTTGGGATCCAATCTTTCATTCAACCAGGAAATGCTCATTAATCAAAAGACATTAAGATACACCCAGCTGGATATGTGAGACAGAGTCCTGGAACTGAATGTAAATTGTCAGCTAGGACTGTGGCCAATGTGGATGTCCTTATCAGGAATCTCCCTTTGCTGACTTTGGGACTCAAAGGGTTACTTGAAAGGTCCATAACAATCTTCTCTCACCCTGCAGGAGACCTACACTACGGGCACTTAGAGAAATCTGAGTGTTCCGGCAATTTATGCCTGTATATGTCATTAAATAATAACCATTTTGCATAGAAATAGAGTTTCTTCACAGATTTATGAACAACCCCTTGGCCTCTTAAGATGACATGCATGAGGCTGAGACAAAATGATACCAAATTTTATTTGATAAACCAGCTAAATTATGGGGCCTGATAGGCTTTACTGCCCCAGATTTGTCACGCGTGTGGCCACTCTGGGGAAGCAGATTGTTCCCTGGTGGCTGCACTGCACTAGCTTCAGTTCCGCCTCTTCATTCTCCCTCATTGTGTTTTTATCCTGATTCCCTGGTGCTTTTTCTCATGAGTTACCTTCAGCCCATGAAGGAATTATCTCAACTGTAGAATTTGTGACTGCAAAAAAAGTCTAACAAAACATGTAATTTTATTTTACAGACCAAGGAATTAAGATGAAGAAAGGCTAAGGGCTTGTCCAAAATCTCACAAGAACAAAGGAAGCACTGGAAACTAGTCACTTTGGGTGTAACAGTGTTAAGATACATGGGGACATTAGCTGCACCGAAATGAAATGGCTGAAATGTCATTTAAGTTTTATGCAGAGACTTTTTAAGTGCAAGCATTTAAGGGGTGGTTCATGCACAGTCTGCAACCTGTGTCATCCAATAGTAAAGCAGTCACTTCCTAGATCTTGTTTTATTCAGAATGGTGCAGGGCAACAAACAAGCATCTATACTTTGGAAGGAAAATTCACATGGTTGGTTTCCTCTCCTTCAAGTCACAGCTAAACCAGCACCCCTTCAGAGAACCCTTTCTGGCCTGGCCACCAAAACACTCCCTGTGGTTCCGTATCATATTACCCTTTTATTTCCATCTTAGTACATATTGCATCCAGAAAATTAATTTACTTGCTTATTGTCTCTCCCTGCACTGCCACCCCCTGCATTGGAACATACAATCCTAGTCTCTCTTTTTACCATTGTGTTCCTGTTGCCTAATAAAGCATCTGGTTCAGAGAAGACACCCAGTACCTGAGTGGGTGAAGCCAAATCCAGATGGCAAATGGGCGGGGGAGAGACAAGATAGCTACAGACCTCTTGTGATCTATGTAGGTGACTGACGCAAGAAGACCATCGAGGAGAACTTCTGGACAACGGGGCACAGCCCTAATGGAAGGTAAGCAGTCAAGAAAAGGGTAGACAACAGAGGCTGGATCGTGGAGGATTAGATCCAGCCAGGGGAGAGGAGGCGGGGAATGGGGGGGCAGTCAGGAGCCCTGGGAGCGGAGCTCTTCCTGACTCAGCAGAGTAGGAGTTGCCTACGGAGGTGTTATGCAGCTTGATCTTTGTTTAGACTGAGAACAAAAATGTTTCTGAAACACCAAAATCCTTTTCTCAAATCTCTATGTTGCCACTACCTGGGCTCTCTCATCTCTGCCGCCCTATGATGCCCCCGTCCCCAGCATGAGTCTCCCCTTACCAGGGGAGGAACTATGGCACCTCAAGTGCATCCAGCCATAATTCACTTCTCCGCTGTGCCTTCTCCATCTAATGTCCTCTGCAGTAAGTAGAATCACGGCCCGATGACCACTTAGAAGAGTTATCAAGGGGAATCCTTAAAGGCAGCCTGCCAGAGTCTGGGAAAAGGAAATTTCAGGTCAGGCCACCAGGGAAGAAATCCATAGACGCTTTCCCCAAACAGGACTTAAGGTTTTAAAAATGTCCTGAGGGCAGAAAGTACATCTGCTGTGGTAGTTTTCTGCACCTCCTCCTCCCCAGCAGACCTAAAGCTTCACGTTTTTTGCTGAGCCATAAACCTCAGCTTTATCATTACCCAAACCACAGAGCCCAAATGCTTGTGTTTTACCCGTCTCCAACGGCATGCGTTCCCCACACCAGCTCCTAGAAGGATAAACTAAACCTGTGGCCAAATAGAGGGGTAACAATTTGCAAATAGCTGAGGGTGAATGAGGTTCTGGAGTTGCTACAAATATGTAGACAATCAGGCGCCTTTTGAATGTACGGAGAGCCACAGCACCTTAGTCAGATGGAAAGACTGAGGTTGGGACTAGCTCTGGAATACAAAATTACCTAGTTACTGGAGACGGTCAGCCTCTGAGGCTTTCCTGCCTACACTGGAAATGGCACTAATGTACTCCTGCACATCTTAAGAAACAGGGCTGACCTGCAGTGAGGTCAGGATCTCTATGCTTCTCTTATTAACTGATTCCTGATGGTTTCTGCCAATCTTTAAGTGAAAATGACTGTTTTCTCCATTATATGAACTCATCCTATTTCTGAACTCTTTACTAAATTGAGTTTAATATTGGAGGTACGCATGGTAGATTAACGCAGGTCAACAGAAGGGTATCTAACACTGGGGAGATCAAGGAAGCTTCCTGGAGAGGTAGATAACCGAGCTGACTTTTATAGTATGTGTAATGCTCTTGAGACAGAGAAGAAAGGAAAAGGAAAGAAAGGTTTCCCATGTACAGAAACACAAGTAGTTGCCCAAGCACCAACCTCCCTATTCATTTAGCTTCATCCAGTCCATAGACATTTACTGAGAAAGGAAGTATAGCATAGTGGTTAAGAGTACTCACTCTGGATTTGGATCTGCCTGGTTTCCAGTCTCAGCTCTGATATTTCCTAGTTGTGCAACCTTGACAAGTTCTTAACCTCCCTGTGATTCTACTTTCTCATCTACAAAATAGGGATAATAATAGAACCTCCCTTCTGGGATTGTTGCACAGAATAAGAGAATGAATATGTGTAAAGTGTGTTACAGAAGTGTCTGCTATTATTACGCTTGTTATTCAGTGCCAAATATTTGCTAGGTACTGGAAACAAAAAGATGAATAACAGGCATAACCTCTGTCCTCACAGAACACATCGTTGTTTAGGAATATGTAGGTACAGTGAAGGGGGAAGTATGGAGTGCCATCATTCATTATACAGCAAAGAGCACTATATTAATAAACAGAGGCTAGATTAAGTCAAGGCATCAAACAACCCCCAAATCTTAGTGGCTTATAAGATTAACCAAATGAGTACACTTCATATTACTGCTAGATGGCTGGAGCTGTGCTCCAAGTCTTCTCAATCAGGGACCCAGACTAACTAGTTAGGCAGTTGCCTTGAGAGAGAGAGGTAGGTATTGTGAATTACATACTGGCTCTTAAAAGTCTCTACCTGGGTGTGCCACACCCTGTTTCTGCTTACATTTCATTGGCCAGTGCAAGCCACGTGATCACAACAAACTTCAAATTTGAGGGAACATGCAATCCAACCATGTGCCCAAAAGGAGAGAAATGAGAGCATCTGTGGATAGCCTTAATAATAGCCACCTAAGTTAGCATTACAGGGAGAGAAACTTCTTTTGGGAAGTAATATTTTAGCTGAGAGCTCACAGTAAAACAGGAATTAACCTCACACAAGATGGAATGGGGTGATTCCAGGCATGGTTTGAGAAAACTAATTAGGCAGAGTTCAGTAGTGAGGTGGCCAGAGAGAAGGCTGAGAGGTTGTCAGGCCAGATTGTATAGGACCTAGCACACTATATGTGGGATAAATTGAATGAAAATCATCTCAAAGCAATATTCTGTGCATGTTAAGTTGTTTCAGTCATGTCCAACTCTTTGTGACCCCATGGACTGTAGCCTGCCAGGCTCCTCTGTCCATGGAATTTTCCAGGCAAGAATGCTATAGTGGGTTGCCATTCCCTTTTCCAGGGGATCTTCCCGACCCAAGGATCGAACCCACATGTCTTTTGTCTCCTGCATTGGTAGGCTTGTTCTTTACCACTAGTGCCACCTGTAAAGCCCTTTCTTGAAGCTAAGATGGCCACAAATATGTTTGAGAATTAGATTTGCATTTCAGAACATAGTTTTGTTTGTGATATGTACAATGGATTAAGATGACTAGACAGGAGGTCTAGACCAGGGGATACTGATTAGGACAATCTTGCTGGGATGCAAGATGAACCAAGAAAGAAACATGTGATTAAATGTAAATCTAAGGAGCATCTTAATATAAGCAGAGCATCAAGGATGGTTGCCCACTTTCTGATTTGTCAATCAGTAAGATGGTGATACCATTCACTGAAGAGAATATATAGGATGAAAGGCAAGATGAAGAGTTTAGCCTTAGAGAGATTGATTATCCATGATAGGCTTCTAAGTTATCCGAGTAGAGATATCTCAAATGCAGCTAATTTGTAGGTGTGGGAATCAGAAGGGAGGCCTGAGTAAGAAAAATAAATAAAGGAGTCATCAGGATATGAAGGTTAACTGAAGACATAGGTGTAATAATACTGTTCTGGAAAGAATGTGCAAATAAAAAGAGAAAGGCGTAGGCTCCCTTAAAGAACATCAGTGTTTAAAGGGGAAGAAAGTCTCAGCAAGGAGGCTTAGAGAGATGTCTGGAATGGGGCTTGGGGAATAGGAGAGAGCGGTACCAAGGAAGTAAAATGAACAGAATATTTCATAGGGGAGGATCATTAGTATGATGCTGCTGGAAGATCAAGCAAGAAAACAGCAAATAGGAAATTTCTGATAAGTAAATGCCAATTGGAAATTGGCAAGAAAGAGTTATTTGGCCACGTTGTCAAGAGCAGCACTAGTGTAATGGTGAAGGTGGGAGGCAGATGACATAAAAAAGATAAGTAAACAGGAGAGAAGGAAATAGAGTCAGTGTGGCCAGTGTTGCAGAAGGTTGGCTTTGATTGGGAAGAAAGGTAAAAGGGATCTATTTTATGAAGCATGCTGTGCTAAGGCGCTTTTGTCATGTCCAGCTCTCTGCAACACCAGGCTTCTCTGTTTATGGGATTCTCCAGGCAAGAATACTGGAGTGGGTTGCTATTTCCTTCTCCAGAGGATCTTCCCGACTCAGGTATCAAACCCATATCTCTTGCGTCTTTTGCATTAGGAGGGGGGTTCTTTACTACTATCGCCACATGAGATTAAATCTAGGACATTTCTCCTGCCTTCCAGGAACTTAAAATCCAGTAGAAAAGAAAAGATAAATCCACAGTGAAGAACAATAAGGCAATGAGACACTGAGTTAGACAGTTTGGAATTCAGAGGAACTAGTTCTCCTTGGTGATAGGGTCCTCAAGGAGAAGTCTCAAAGAGGAAGCTGTAATCTGGTCCCCAAAGAAAGAGTAGACCTTTAGGAGGAGAGGACATTCCTAGAAAGGGAAAGAACATACATAAGCACACAGACATGTGATAGCATTTGAGGAACAGAAAGTAGTCCAATCTCACTAGAGAGGAATAGTATATTTAGAAAGGAGTCCGCATTTCATAATTTTCAAAAGGTACCCTGGGGAGCTCTAAAGTTCCCACAGAGGTGTCCACAAGTAAATATTCTACATCAGGGGATGGTAAACTATGGACCATGGGTCATATCTGGCCTACTGGCTATTTCTGTAAATCACATTTTATCAGAACATACCTGTTCCTTACATACTGTGGATAACTGCTTTCACAGTGCAATGGCAGAGTGGGGTAGTTGAGACCAACACTGTAAGTTCCATAAAAGAAAAAAATAATTACTATCTGGCCCTTTCCAGAAAAATCTCATCAACTCCTGTTCTAGGTAATGGAGGTCTTTCTGTTCATATGCTTAAATCCTTTTCATTTATTTTCATCATTTTTAGTAGAATCCTTTGTAAAATACTTTAGATGGTCCTCGCATAGACAAAAGATGACAGAGTTACATGAACTAAGGTTTTCTGCACCATTTTACAAATGAAATAAATGCCTTGTTTTCTTTTTTTCTAAAGAAAAATAGGATTGAGCTGTGCTGAGATGACTCCAGCATTGTTGTAAACTTAAACTATGGCACAAGGTTGCCAAACAGGAATGACTGCAGGCAAGCTCTTTGGTGCTCACCCATATCCGGTTTGACTCGCCTCCTGGCACAAGGGAGGATGACACTTGCCTGCCCCCACCATGCATGTTGACAGCGTTAGATGTTTAGTTCTACTCAGTGGTAGATGTGTGTGTCACTTTTGGACAAAAACACTTAATTGCCCAGAGGGAGGCTCACAGGGATAACTATGCCCTATCCCAGCCCTCAGTGATAATGTGTTGAGAGAGCCAAGTGTACAAATATGCAGTAGCCTACATCAGTGAGGCTCCATGTAGAGACTGGTAGCCTAAGAGAGCTGCCCAGATCAGGAGCAGCCCTTACGTAAGGAATCATCCCTTTTAATGTTAAGTTCCTGAGATTTTGATAGTGTTTGTTACTGCAGTGTAACTTATCCTATCCAGACTAACGCAATGGCCTATGGAATGTTTGTCAGCAGAAGAATGCTTTCCTCCATGTTATAGCATTCCAGACCCACATACTTTAAAGCATTTCAATATTTGAAACTTTATATTTTCTCCCTTCAATACCAGGCTGTCATTTTAAGCCATTATCAGTATGTTCCATATTCACATTCACTTATAATTTGTTGCTCCTAATCTTCTGTTGCTCCTAATCTTCCTAACCCCATGGAAAAGAAATGCAAAAAGGCAAAATGGTTGTCTGAGGAGGCCGTACAAATAGCTGTGAAAAGAAGAGAAGTGAAAAGCAAAGGAGAAAAGGAAAGATATTCCCATTTGAATGCAGTGTTCCAAAGAATAGAAAGGAGAGACAAGAAAGCCTTCCTCAGCGATCAATGCAAAGAAATAGAGGAAAACAACAGAATGGGAAAGACTAGAGATCTCTTCAAGAAAATTAGAGATACCAAGGGGAACATTTCATGCAAAGATGGGCTCAATAAAGGACAGAAATGGTATGGACCTAATAGAAGCAGAAGATATTAAGAAGAGGTGGCAAGAATACAAAGAAGAACTGTACAAAAAAGATCTTCATGACCCAGATAATCACAATGGTGTGATCACTCACCTAGAGCCAGACATCCTGGAATGTGAAGTCAGGTGGGCCTTAGAAAGCATCACTACGAACAAAGCTAGTGGAGGTGATGGAATTTCAGTTGAGCTGATTCAAATCCTGAAAGATGATGCTGTGAAAGTGCTGCACTCAATATGCCAGCAAATTTGGAAAACTCAGCAGTGGCCACAGGACTGGCCACAGTTTTCATTCCAAACCCTAAGAAAGGCAATCCCAAAGAATGGTTAAACTACCACACAATTGCACTCATCTCACACACTAGTAAAGTAATGCTCAAAATTCTCCAAGCCAGCTTCAGCAATACATGAACCGTGAACTTCCAGATGTTCAAGCTGGTTTTAGAAAAGGCAGAGGAACCAGAGATCAAATTGCCAACATCCTCTGGATCATCGAAAAAGAAAGAGAGTTCCAGAAAAACATCTACTTCTGCTTTATTGACTATGCCAAAGCCTTTGACTGTGTGGATCACAATAAACTGTGGAAAATTCTGAAAGAGATGGGAATACCAGACCACCTGCCTCTTGAGACACCTATATACAGGTCAGGAAGCAACAGTTAGACCTGGACATGGACCAACAGACTGGTTCCAAATAGGAAAAGGAGTATGTCAAGGCTGTATATTGTCACCCTGCTTATTTAACTTATATGCAGAGTACATCATGAGAAATGCTGGGCTGGATGAAGCAAAAGCTGGAATTAAGATTGCTGGGAGAAATATCAATAACCTCAGATATGCAGATGACACCACCCTTATGGAAGAAAGTGAAGAGGAACTAAAGAGCCCCTTGATGAAAGTGAAAGAGGAGACTGAAAAACTTGGCTTAAAGCTCAACATTCAGAAAACTAAGATCATGGCATCTGGTCCCATCATCTCATGGGAAATAGATGAGGCAACAGTGGAAGCAGTGTCAGACTTTATTTTTTTGGGCTCCAAAATCACTGCAGATGGTGACTGCAGCCATGAAATTAAAAGACGCTTAGTCCTTCAAAGGAAAGTTATGACCAACCTAGACAGCATATTAAAAAGCAGAGACATTACTTTGCCAACAAAGGTCCATCTAGTCAAGGCTATGATTTTTCCAGTGGTCATGTATGGATGTGAGAGTTGGACGGTGAAGAAAGCTGAGTGCTGAAGAATTGATGCTTTTGAACTATGGTGTTGGAGAAGACTCTTGAGAGTCCCTTGGACTGCAAGGAGATCCAACCAGTCCATCCTAAAGGAGATCAGTCCTGAATATTCATTGGAAGGACTGATGCTGAAGCTGAAACTCCAATACTTTGGCCACCTCATGTGAAGAGTTGACTCATTGGAAAAGACCCTGATGCTGGGAGGGATTGGTGGCAGGAGGAGAAGGGGACGACAGAGGATGAGATAGTTGGATGGCATCACCGACTCAATGGATATGAGTTTGAGTAAACTCCAGGAGTTGGTGATGGACAGGGAGGCCTGGCGTGCTGCAATTCATGGGGTTGCAAATAGTCGGACACGACTGAGCGACTGAACTGAACTGAATCTTCTGTAAGCTAATCAAACAGATATTTATAATCTCTATAATAATTTCTGAAGTAAAATGAATTGTCTCTGAGTCCTTGAGGGAATTTGTGATCAGAATGTTTCAGTAGCACAGGCAGTTCCTCTGATATCCATTTTGATGATTCAGAGGTCTTTTTTCACTTCCTTCCTTGTTTTGAGTGATGTTCTAGATCAGAGAGGCTACCAACCAGTAATTTTCGGATAAGTCATGAATAGATTACCATATGTTTAACAAAACTTTATGGGATTGTTCTGGAAATTTCCAGATTTATCTTAGGTAGCTCTGATACATATACATATACATATATATATATATATATATATATATATATATATACATACATAAATTATTTTTCTACGTCCTCACCTTACATATCTGGCAGGCTTCTCAAAATAAACTTATCACACTCCCATAACACCTATTTCAATAACATTTTCTATTACCAATGAATTCATCTATGGCAAAACTCTGTTGTCTTCTTTGATTCTTCCCTTATCATCCCACCAACAGACAATGGACCATGAAGCCCTGTTGATTCTACCTCTAAAATATGCTTCAAAAGTCTCAGCTGACATACAAAGCCCTTCACAAGTTAGCTCCATCTAACTTTTCATGGACATGTGTCATTGTTCTGTTTTCATCTATTTTGGTAATAGCAACCAAAGAGATTAGGGAATTTAACTTCCTCCTATCAGTACCATTAGCTTAATGGCCCTCTCTATCAAGGGGCCCTCCTCTCTTCAAGCCAAGAGGTGTCCAAGTTGTAACAAATTAGATGCCATCTCACTCAACTCTGTTGTTTAAGAGAATTCACTGAAAATGATTCACCTCATGAGGCTGTCTGGAGAGACCACCACGAGTGTCTGATGCCCCAGTTTCTGTTTTGAATCCTTGCTTTTCAGCATTTCCTATGATTCTGTGAGTAGCACTGTCTGCTTCCAGTAAATTGTGTGTGTGAGCACGTGTGTGTGTGTGCGCATGTGTGTGTGTTGGGATGGTGATGTTGTGTGTATGCTGGGTGTGAGTTCTTGCGTCAGTTTCTGTTGCTTTTAACCAGAGAATTCTAACTAACACTCTACCTTTTAACATCCTGCCAGGGGTCTCCTCTCACATCCTAGATTCCAGGACCCTAAGAAGTGGAGCAATTTCTACAGAATGCTATATATTTCCATTCCATTTTCAAGCTTTTGTCCTTAATTTTCCCTCTTCCCATAATACCCTTTGTTCATTTCTGAAAAATTCCAATTCATCCTTCAAGCATTAGCTGCTTCAATATGGATGAAAGTATTTCTACTTCTAACGCTTCCCCAGCCCTAAAGACAAAATTAAGTGTCCTTGTTTTTTAAATACTCAAATCAATTTATACATCTTTCTAACTTACAACTTGGTATCATAGCTAGTGATTCACAAGTCCAGTTCTTCCAGGAGATGCTGAAATCCTCAAGAACACACAAGCAAAGTTCAACAACTATTTGTTGAATTGAATGAACTAAATCACATCCAAAGAGTTTTTTTTTTAAAGATGGTTCTCACTTTTCTGTTTATATGCCTTACAATTTCCAGTCCTCTTCTCTTTTAAAAAGTATATCCCATTAACACTTTACAGAGTTTAGAATTAATAACTGATGAGATGTAGAAAGTAAAAATAGTTGTCCCACTTCTCTTCCCTCTGTGATTCCCTGTCTCTCACTTTTCCACTGACACATCACATTTCAATGCCATTTTTTTTTTCCTTCCAAGTTCCCTTTGCCTCTTTCTTTGCAGAAATATGCAATGACCCATTATGCAATGAGTTACACCGTATAACAAACAGATTTCCCTCCTCTCCTGAGACCATGTGAATGAAGAAAAAAACATGAAATCCTTAATAAGACTGCTCATGTGATTGAAGGCTAAGAATGCGATCCCTTAGGAAATTCTGGAGATGGATACAGTTGGGCCCCTCTTGGAAAATCATTAGTGAATTATTCAATAAAAACAAAACATAAAGAAGAAAATGCCAGAGGTTCCTATCTACCTTCCTGAAAAGATTGATCCAAAGTCCCACTTTGTAATTGTTCAGATGAATTAACTTTAATCAGAGAAACAAAATGCTAATCAAAACAAGGGGGAGATAAATGGAGATAAATGGAATTGGTTTTCTCTTTGTATTATTTAATGGTGCCTCCTATCTCACCTGCTGCCTTTCCTGATGGACCAGAGTTAGTGAATGTTTCTTTGGTATTATATGTTCCCATTACTGAAGAAAAAAAAAAAAGAAATCATCTTTCTCACTTACCCTCTTGAGTCTCTTCACCCTAAACCCTTTGCCTACGCAAGGAATCCCGAATTTCAGACTTTAGCTCACAAGATCCTCCATGACTTCATATGGCCCCTAACTAGCACCTTTCCCACTAACTTTACCATTCTACTCCAAAGCCAGGAACTTATCCAGTTTATCCAAATACTTTGTTGACACTTGTATGTACATTCAAGCAAGCTATACCTTTTAACTGGGAAACCTATTCCCTTTTATCTAGCAGGAATACCCTCTCTATCTTTGTTGACTCAGCTGAAGACCTAGCCCCTCACTCCTCTGTAAACACATCTGCATGTTCTGTGATGTTCTGTGTGTAAACACATCTTCACGTTCTGCAGGTTCGATCCCTGGGTCAGGTAAATCCCCTGGAGTAGGAAATGGCAACCCACTCCAGTATTCTTGCCCGGAAAATTCCATGGACAGAGGAGCCTGGCAGGCTACAGTCCATGAGGTCACAAAGAGTTGGACATGACTGACTGAGAACATGTTCTGTGTAATTTATCTTTTGATTTATTTTGTCTCTACTAGACTCTGAGCTCCTTGAGAGATCAAAGTATATACCAATCACAATTCCCAAAATATAATAAAAACTCTAACATTTGTTAGATGAATTAACCATTACTCACTTCCAAAATAAAGCCATGGAGGGTTGCTGTTGAGGGAGAAGTAAACGCCCAGTTTATTGCACACAGAGAAGTCTTTGCTTCCTTCTCAGTATGCTAAAGGAAATAAAAAGTTGTTTCATAACACGGATCATCTGCCCCCTGCTAGGCACCATGGTACAGAGATACAGTCTCAGCTTTGAAAGTTCACACTCTTATAAGAGAGAAGCCTCAAACTGGTACATGTTACAAAATAATAAAAGGGCTAAAATGTGTTTATTTAACATTTCTTATTATGGGAAAATAAATTAGCCACCTCTGAGGCCCACTGAAAAACACTTCAATGATACATAAATAAATGGGCTCATAGTGCCAGAGAATTTCATTGGTCTTCACTATGCCAGTTAGCAATCATGGTATCTGGAAATTAACATTAGCCAAAAACAAAAGAAATTTCTCTATGCACACATAAGGGCATAAAGCAGCAAGTCTATAAAACCGTATGGACACCGACAATAAATGACAAGGGATAAACATATACTTATCTCCAACTGGTTCTATTTAGGAGAAGAAGAAAAATGAGGTCAATGACTTCACTCAAAAAGCTATTCTAGGTTAAGCCTTTCTAACATGAGCATAGATAGAAATTGGTTATTTCAGCCCAGATTCCAACAGCTTTAAAGAGCTTTTCTCTTTAGAGGGTAACATTCATTTAAGGGATCTTTCAACCTATACAATTTCCCAATTCCTAAAATTGATCACAGGAGCAACTTGATTCCGAAAGAAGTTAGGACTTTAAAAATGATGGTAGGGTGAGAAATAAGAAATTACTACAAACTATTTTACTAGTCCTGAAATTAAATAATTTAATTAATTTTAATTAAACAATTAAAAGTAATACAGCACTGTGAAAAATGTATAAACTCTAAAGATATACCATTTTCAGTTCTGGCTTTATCTCTTCCTGTCTGTCACTTTGGGCTTGTGGGAAAGTGGGTAAAATTTTTACCCCAGCAGACATTAGCTTCCTCATTTGTGGAACTGAGATTTTAGAAAACCAATTTCATAGAAGCTTGTGAATATTGAAAATTATATTATATGGGACTTAGCCTAGTATTTAACACATGCTTATATATCTGGCTCAGATGGTAAAGTGTCTGCCTACAATGCAGGAGAGCTGGGTTCAATCCCTGGGTTGGGAAGATCCCGTGGAGAAGGAAATGGCAACCCACTCCAGTACTCTTGCCTGGAAAACCCTACGGAGGGAGGAGCCTGGTAGGCTATAATCCATGGGGTCACAAAGAGTCGGCCACGACTAAGCAACTTCGCTTTCACTTTACATATCAAGTAATACATACTCACTGTATAAAAGTATACTGATTCAAATGAATTCTTTTTAATGGCTGAGTAATATTCCATGGTGTATATGTACCACAGCTTCCTTATCCATTCATCTGCTGATGGGCATCTAGGTTGCTTCCATGTCCTAATGAGATGGATGAAGCTGGAGCCCCTTATACAGAGTGAAGTAAGCCAGAAAGATAAAGAACATTACAGCATACTAACACATATATATGGAATTTAGAAAGGTGATAACGATAACCCTATATGCAAAACAGAAAAAGAGACACAGAAATACAGAACAGACTTTTGAACTTTGTGGGAGAATGTGAGGGTGGGATATTTCAAAAGAACAGCATGTATACTATCTATGGTGAAACAGATCACCAGCCCAGGTGGGATGCATGAGACAAGTGCTCCGGCCTGGTGCACTGGGAAGACCCAGAGGAATCGGGTGGAGAGGGAGGTGGGAGGGGGGATCGGGATTGGGAATACATGTAAATCCATGGCTGATTCATATCAATGTATGACAAAACCCACTGGAAAAAAAAATAATAATAATATAAATAAATAAATAAATAAAAACACACCCCAAAAAAAAAAAAATATGAGTAATGAACAGCCATGACCCCAAAAGGCCTGCAATCATTTTATGATATAACTTCAAGAATTTGAAATAACTTAGTAATTAGGTTTATTTCTCTTGTTATTCATAATTCATAAATACTCTTGCATCAGATGTATCTGGTAGAATTTGTAATTATTATGCTTAGTAATAATAAAGGACAAAAAAGAAAAAAAAAGTATACTGATTATTTAATTAAAGTTAATTTAAGTATTAATTACTGTTTTGAATAGAGAATACCAAAGTGTATGGGAGACACTACTAATGTTCCTGTTTTTAGTAAAGACACAGTAGAGGAGAATGTTAAGGATGAAGAGCTGAGATAAAGAACAAGACTGTGGATGCATGAGACAAGTGCTCGGGCCTGGTGCACTGGGAAGACTCAGAGGTGTTGGGTAGAGAGGGAGGTGGGAGGGGGGATCGGGATGGGGAATACATGTAAATCCATGGCTGATTCCTGTCAATGTATGACAAAACCCACTACAATATTGTAAAGTAATTAGCCTCCAACTAAAAAAAAAAAAAAAAAAAAAAAGAACAAGACTGAAAGGGAACAGGTTGAGAATAAAAGTAGGAGCATCTCCACAGCACTAGATCATTGGAAGGGGACTTATAAATATATCAGGTTGGCTAAAAAGTCCAGAACCCTAGGACTGCCTAAAAGTGTGAACTTCTGAACATTCTATGTGACTTTCCTTTCCACTAATGGACATCCTTTCTTCCTTCAATAATTAATCCTCCAAAAGTTCTGCATCTACAACGGTGTAAAAAGAAATAAATTTTTCTATCCTCAGATGGTCATACAGATAGATAGGGTATCCCTCTGGATAGACGTAGGCTACATGTTGTTGTGAAGAGCATCAAAGTAGCAACAGTCGTCAACTTGTGGACCCAAGTGAGATCATATTTCAGGGTTTCTGGGTGGTAACACATTTTGGTCTGTCACAAAATTAAGGAACAACAGTTCTAAGATGTGAACACATTGCACCATGTACTCTCCAATCACGTTGACTTGAAAGAGATACAGAATCTTCTCTTTGAGGAGTGATATGAAAAGTTCCAAACAATGGAGGGAATAAAGACTAGATCTATATTTCTCCAAAGACAGTTGGGAACTATAAGATACTGGACAAGTTTTTTTATATATAAATTTCAGTTAAATTACTAGGATAATAACTACTTCATAGAGTTGTGGTACAGGTTAAATAGCATAGTTATATAAATTATGTAACACAGCCCTATGTGTGTGCATGCTAAGTCACTTCAGTTGTGTCTGACTCTTTGCGACCCCATGGATTGTAGCCTGCCAGGTTCCACTGTCCACTGGATTCTCCAGGCAAGAATGCTGGGGTGGGTTGTCACGTCCTCCTCCAGGGGATGTTCCCAACACAGGCCCCTACTATTTAGTAAATACTCAATAAATGGTAGCTGTGCTGGTTAAGTGGGGGAAAAAAAGAAAGGAAACATGGTCATTTGTCAATTTCTACATTTGGTACTAAAATGTACATAAAATGTATATAAAATGTATAAAGGTGTATTAAATGCAACTGGCTAAAGCTACCAGAGAATATCGGACTGAAGAAGCTTCACTGGGTACAGCTTTAAAACTCCCTCATTTTCCCCTGGGAGATGCACTCAGGTATCATAATGTTTTGTCTTTGCAGGATGAGATCTGACCAGAAGTGCTAAGTGGGGGCTTTTCAAGGCTCTTATATTTCCAACAACAATCTGGAACTCCAGTATAACTGATGCATATATTTGTAAAAACTGTCACCTGAAATGGACATCTGGGTCTGGATACAAATTCACATAGTGCTGCCAATCCACCTCACTTTATTATGTTCAGGTTTTGTTCTAGGGCTTCCCTGGGGGCTCAGATGGTAAAGAATCTGCCTACAATGCAGGAGACCCAGGTTTGATCCTAGGAAGGGCACAGTGAGGCAAGCCTGCCTGGTGAGGGCCTAACTACCTCAACTCTGTGGGCAGTGGAGGTGTTTGAGTTCTGTGGGACATCCAGTAGGAAGGAAACCCCAGACATGGGGGATCAGAGCACGGAACAGTCATGTGAACTTTGGGGGCTTCCCTGGTGGCTCAGATGGTAAAGAACTCGCCTGCTATGCAAGAGACCTGAGTTTGACCCCTGGGTTGGAAAAATCCCCTGGAGAAGGGGAGAATTCCATGGACAGAGGAGCCTAGCAGGCTACAGTCCATGGGGAAACAAAGTCAGACACGACTGAGCAACTTTCACACACACTTCAGGTAGCATCGACCAGCTTCAGTTTCCTTGCCTTCAGATAGCATCTCCCAGCTTCAGTTTCCTTGCTTCTCAAATGCAGATAAAAGCATTTGTCTCCATCAATCTTCCAGACTGCTTGTGTGGATCAAAATATAAATTGATAATTTGTGCAAGTTTGGTATAAACTACAAAGTAATAAGGATTATAATAATATAAGCCATATTGTCATTATTTCCTCTTTAGGTATTCAAAATATTGAAGAAAATACATTATCTTTCATTGAAAGAGGATCAGACAAAAGTAAGGATGAATCTGTTCATTTGGGTCGCCTCTAAACACCTATTAAATCCATTGGCATGTTGGGCTTACATTCCAGATATTTGTTTTTGAAGGGGTAATAGTGTGTCCCTAGAAAGTCCCTATCGGAATCATTAGGAATGACTTTGCCTCTTCACACTTCCCAGAAAATTTGTGAGCGCCAACATTTTCTCAATGTATTTCCTTTTTGATTAAGCCAGAGTGATTGGTTACTATAACTTGCAGCAAAGAACTCTAACTGAGACACATGGTATAGCGGGAAGACCTTTGAGACCAGACAGAGATTAACTGAAATGCCGAACCCATCACTTACTAAACTTGGATAAGTATGTAACCTCTTTGTGCCTCAGTCTCTAATCTGTAAAATGGGAATGAGAGTCTCCCTCACAGAGATTGTGATATCTGAGAATACTGAATAGAGTGGTTGGCACCCAGAGGGGATGAATATATTGCAATTGCCTTTATTCTCTCGATCAACGGTTTTTTACCTTTTAGGATTGCTCACGCCTTTGAAAACCTAATAAGCATTGACTCTCTGATCCAAAAATAATGTGCATATACATATCTATACAACCTCTTTCATATAGTTTTAGAAATTCACTGGATCCACTGAAATCTAATAAGGGCCCACCAAAACCAAATAATAATTTCTATTGTAAGTGGTTGCTTATGACATATACATACATATTTTCACTTTGAATGTTATGTATCTGCTTTGTCTCTGAGCTCTTCTGCTACTGCTACTACCATCAAGACTCAACAAATGCTTTTACTTTTATAAAAAATAACTACTTAGAAGGGCTTTTACACTCATCATAGCACATAATCTTCCAAAAAAAATCCTGTGAAGTCTATGTTGTTATCTTATTTTACAGATTGGAAGGAAAAAATTTACTTTGTATTTCTCCATTATAAACAAGACTCCTGAGTCTATAACCTGTGTTATAGTCACCGTTGTTTTGCCAACAATTTATATAGTACCTAGAACATGGTAGCACCCAAGGTACTCATTTGAAATAAATGAAGGGAAAATGTAAAAAGAGGATTCTTGCTTCTAAATAATAAGGTAATAATTTGAGGCTAAATAAGCACAAAGCCAAAACTCTATTAGAACTTCCTTGTGATTATACCCCAGTATCATCAGAGATATAATGGACTCTTAGTAAATGTTTTATTGATGGGTAGGTAGATAAATTGATGAATAAATGAAACCTTTGTAAAAAATGGAACCTGACACTTCAACAAAAATTTTCTGTTTATCTTGTTGTTGTTCAGTTGCTCAGTCATGTCCAACTCTTTGCAACCCCAAGGACTGCAAGACACCAGGCTTCCCTGTCCTTCACCATCACCCAGAACTTGCTCAAACTCATGTCCATTGAGTTGGTGATGCCATCCAACCATCTTGTCCTCTGTCATCCCCTTCCGTTTATCTATTACTGCCTAAAACTTAGTAACTTAAAGCAACCATTTTGTTTTGTTCTCAACTTTCTGGATCAAGAATTTGGGAAGGGTTCAGCTGGCTGGTTTATCTCCAAGCTCCATGGTATCAGAGGTGGGTGAATGGGGCGAGAACATCCATTTCCAAGCTCACTTCTTCACACACTTGCCTGTGCCTTGGTAGAAAGTGGTCGCAATGAGGCTCGTCTCTCTTGCCATGGAGTCTCTTTACTTAGACTCTCTAGCAGGACTGTCAGCCTTCTAACACAGCAGCACAGGGCTCCAAGATGAAGAAGCAAATCCTACAGTCCACTAAAGCTCTATGTCTAGAATTGAAACAGCATCACTTATACTGGATTCTATTGGTCAAAGTAGTCACAGGCTGGCCTATGGTTTAAGGGGTGAGGAAATAGATCTCATGTGATTATGGAAAGAATAACAAAGATTGGGAAGCCACTGTTAATCTACTACAGTTTCCTTAGCCAAGACAGAAAGTTCACAAGCAATCAACTATGACATTGCTCTTGTTGCCACCTTCAATTAGACTTTTGTTGTGGAATAATTTACCCTGATGCTGGGAGGGATTGTGGGCAGGAGGAGAAGGGGATGACAGAGGATGAGATGCCTGGATGGCATCACTGACTCGATGGGCATGAGTTTGAGTAAGCTCCGGGAGTTGGTGATGGACAGGAAGGCCTGGCGTGCTGTGATTCATGGGGTCACAAAGAGTCGGACACGACTGAGCGACTGAAGTGAACTGAACTGGACTGAATTTTCATTTCCCAATTATCAATAAATAATCCTATAAACCCTTAGATTCAAATAAGCTTGGATGCATATCTGAATTAATTTTCATGCTTCAGTGAGCATGTCTCAGGGGTAACATAGGAGTGTCTGTGTTCTAGTTATTTAAGGTAATTCAAACTTCTCCAAATCTGGTGGGATCAAGCAGCCCAAAATAACATTACAGCTGAAAATTTACTCTACAGTGGTGTCATTACAAATCAATCCTGCACTGCCCACCTCCTAGGCATGCAAAAAAGTCAGCATGGCCACTTTCGGGATATTTTAGCATCTCAGCAGGGAGCATGGCTAAGTCAGATCTAAAATAGCACAATGATCCCAGAAATGACATAGAAGAAAGGAAATACAAAGAGCACAAACAAGCACAGGGCATCTCGGACAGTCCCAGAGAGAGCTGAAGCTTATTTTCAACACTAAGTTCTAGAGGCTTCATATTTTGAGGAGTTATACCATTTTAAGGATGGTTTTAATGCTTACTTCTACAAGTTCAAATTCAACAGGCACAAGGATTATTATCTTACTGTGTCATGATCTTAATATCTCTCTATCACAAAAAATTTACAGTACACATTATTTTCAATGACCCAGGACTTTCGCTCCCTATTAACTGATGAAAAAAGAGGAACTGGTTGGTTTTGTCAAATGCAAAGGTACACTTGAGTTATTTTTGGCTCGTTGGAACTTTCAATGAAATTGCTCAGTATCCTGGGGAAGACAACATTTTACAGACGTTAAGACTTGCCGTGCATGCTGTGTGCTTAGGCTCTCAGTCATGTCAGACTCTTTGCGACCCCATAGACTGTAGCCCGCCAGGCTCCTCTGTCCATGGGGATTCTCCAGGTAAGAATACTGAAGTGGGTTGCCATGCCCTCCCTCCTCCAGGGGATCTTCCCAACCCAGGTCTCCCCGCATTGCAGGCACATTCTTTACTGTCTGAGTTACCAGGGAAGCCCAAGACTTGCCATAATTAAGGTCAATTTAGACACAAATGTGGAAAGCGTAGAATATGAGAACGAAGAAGAGAATAAACAAGATGGGTTTAATAGAAACTATAGATGTTAACCCCAGAGAAGGCATCTGGGAGAACTGTTTTGTTTCTGATGGGGCACAATGTTCCCAGCCTCAATATCACAATCTTTCATTTCTAAAACATCTATTAGAATGCAAGATCCTTGGAAAGCAAGATTTTGGCCTTCTGCTCTTTAATATATTCTAGACATTTAGAACAACACCTGGCATCTAATGAGCACTCAATAAATGTTTGTTCAATTTAACAAATGAAGCTCATGAGCATTGGCTGAAAGGGATCCAGGAGGCTAATTGAATGTGGGTATACTTACTGGAGATGTATTTGTGCAATAGGAACTCTGTCTGTGGCATAAGAGAAAGGAACCAAGATACCTGCCAACACGGAGGCAAGTCTTGGGGCTCTTGCCCATTAGATAGTGTGCAATAAGGGTCTCCTCAGTGCTAAGCAGAGCAACAAACCAGAGCTAAAAAGAGAGAATCCCTATTCTGTGCTGAAACTGAGGAAAGGGGACAAGTATAAGGCTGTTGCATCCTACGATCACTTGGGCACTCAGATCTCAAGCCTGATGAACAGAAAGGGGTATGGGGGCAGAGTGAAGGAAGCATCATATGATCTGAAGTGTGATAGCTGACATAATTGCAAGATTTACTCTACTTGGAGGCAAAGATAATGTGAAGAACATCACAATTCACCCACTTTTTCTTTTAATTAACTCAGTAACTGGGGGTCATGCCATGTCAACTTGAAGGGGTGGATGGACATAGGTATGACAAAAAAGCAGAAACTGACATAATCTATCTTAACCCCTAGAGCAAGACATTCCACAGTCTCTCTCCTCCTGAGATTTCTGAATCTGAAGAATTTTTCAACAAGAAAGCATATAATATCCAGTCTCTAAACTTTCTAATGCAAGAACTGATTTGAAAAATTATCCATGGTGACTTTTGCATCAGAATTTATAGCGTAAAACTAGAGGAGAAAAAAAGAAAAACTCAAAATCCAAGCAGACCACAAGTTAATGGGATCTAACCATTGGTTTCTATGGCACAAAAAGAAACCCCCTTAAACTGATGAGATCTAGCCCTTGGTTTCTGTGGAACAACAAAAACCAATCAACCAAGCAAAAAAACATAAAAACCCCAAACAAACAAACAAGGACTCTGCAAAAAAAAAGTCAAGGCCCATGCTTGTCTTATTCAATGCTTTACTACCAGGACTGCCAATAGTGATGAATTTATAGTGAATAAAGGGAGTCTGGCCTTGCATATACAAAACACTATATTGGGCTGTCAGAAGTCCTAGTCACCAAGTGATTTGTGGGTAACAGATGCTGTGTTCCCTCTTAGGAGGGAAATCTTTCTGCATGCCTGATCACCTGCTCTTTACCAGTCTGCTGTCCTTTCCACGAGTTTGCCTTTCTTCCACTGCCTCTTATAACCTAATCTCACGAGAGAACTATTTCCCAGTTGAGCTCCAAATTAAGAAGAAAAGCATCCAACAGCCTAAGATGCTCAAAGTTGATCAAGGAAAAGTACAATATTAACCAGGAAGATATATGATAACACACATAAATAGAAAAGAATCAGAAAATATCCAAACAACATCAGAGGTGAGCAGTACAATTATAGGTGATTTAAAATTTTTTTCCTTTATAATTGTTTTATATGTTCCTCAAAGAACGTATATTATTCTTATACTGAGAAAATATCATCAAATTGCAATATATATGCATAAGATCCCATTTTAATTTTCATAAAATGAGTATGCATGTGTGTGAATGTATGTATGCACATATGGTTGAATATGGATAGAAAAATCTGGAATTTCAGACATCAAAACTAGAAATAGTTGACAAATTTTGGAAATGTGATTGAGGGTAGAGGGGGAAAGGAGGGTAATTTTACTTCTTTTCTTTAATTCTTTTCCAATGTTTGAAATTATATTTTATAATAAACATGTATTGTTTTTAAATTTTAAAAAAACAGGTAACTAGAAATGATAATCTAAAGTGTCCTGTTGGTAGTCGGGTCCATGGAAAAATCCAATTATAAAATGAAATGTATTACTGCTGTGATAATATGTAGTTATTGACATGATAATATGTTATTATATCATTATTGCTATTGTAACAACACATTTGTATAGATTAAGTTCCTGTTTTTATTCTTTAGGTTAAACTAAAGAAAACAAACCTAAGGGACAAGTGAAAAACACAGCTCGCTAAGCACAATGAAGAGCTTGTGATTTACATGAGTGGCCTTCCTAAAAGCAGGATAAGAAAGCTCCGTGAGGAAGTTAGCTGAGGTACAGAGAAGACTTTCACACAGTGGGAGCAAGTGGCACCGGTGTGGGTTAGCAAGAAGCACACACAGAATTGCTTTCCCTGGAGGACTTTAAAAATAGGCTGGCTTGTCTGAGTGAGTGAAAATGTATTTCTGCTAACGGCCAAGCAGATGGACTTAGTGACCCCTCAAGGTCCCTTCCGGTTCTGTGACTCGGGCTTACAACCCTCTCTCAGGCACAAGAGCTCGGCCTCACCCAGAAGGCAGGCCTCACCTGCACTCACTGGCCTCTTTATCTCCATGGGCTACAATTGCTCCCTACATCCTGCTATACCCACAGTCCTCAAGCCCGGCTTCTAATAGCATCCTTAAGTGAAAAAAAAAAAAAAATAAAGTTGTTCAGAACCAAATTCAAAACATGAGGTCTACAAGACCCAAGTTGAATGACATACAATCTTCAAAAATGTCAATATCATGCAAAACAAAGTAAGGCAGAGTCACATTCCAGATTAAAGGAGACTAAAGGAAACTGAAACGAAACGAAATTGATGAAAATGCAGCTGGTGATCCTGAATTGGATCATACAATGGGATGGGTGGAGTCGGGGAGAAGGAAGGCTATAAAAGACATTTCTGGGCCAATAGCCGAAGTTGGAATGTATTATAACATTGTTCAGTTTCTTGGATTTGATAACGATACTGTGAGTATGTAAGAGAAAAAAAAAACCCGTGTTGTTAGGAAATAGACACTAAAGTTTTAAGGCGCAAAGATTAGATAGGTGGGCTTCCAGGTGGCTCGGTGGGAAAAGAATCCTCCTGCAATGCAGGAGATACAGGAAGTACAGGTCTGTTCCCCGGGTTGGGAGATCCCCTGGAGGAGGGCATGGCAACCCAGTCCAGTATTCTTGTTTGGATAATCCCATGGACAGTGGAGCCTGGAGGACTACAGTCCATAGGGTCGCAGAGAGTCAGACACGACTCAGCAACTTAGCACAATGCACCCATTAGATCGGTAGCTGGATAGATAGACTAAATATCTACATACACAGATGACAAAGCAAATATGACGAAATGTTCAAAATTGGTGTGTCTGAAAAAGGATCTAGAGAAGTACTTCATACCAATCTTCAAACTTTTCTATAAATTAGAGGTCATTTTTTTCAAAAAAATGTTTTTAGAAGTGGGCTCTAAAGTTGCTGCCGTGACTTAGGTGTTTCATTACCAGGATTCCTGCCTCCTCTATCCCTCACCATTAGAAACCATACCCATCTTGGCTCATTTGAACATCTGATAAATAGATACTTTATTATCTATAAAATATTATCCATATCTTACAGAGAACATTGAGGCTCAAAGATCATAAGCACTTTGTCCAAACTCATGGCTACTAAGTGATTAAGCCATTAATCAAACCCATATCTTTATGTTAACAAGGCTAACTGTCATCACCTAAATGACTTCACAGAGAATTCCCTGGTGGTCCAGGGGTTAGGACTCTGTGCTTCCACTGCTGGCAGCCTGGGTTCCATCCCTGTTTGGGGAATTAAGAGCCTGAAAGCTGTGTGGTGTGGCTAAAAAAATTAAGATAAATAAATGACTTCACAACAAGGCATCCCATTTCTATGGGCATACAGTAGAGTGATACTATCTGTAGATGAGACGATGTAGTGAGTTCAGTCATGTGTGATCCTTTTAGGCCCCTGTAGCCCTCCAGTCTTCTCTGTCCATGGGATTCTCCAGGCAAGAATACTGGAGTGGGTTGCCATTTCCTTCTCCAGAGGATGTTACCCAACTCAGGGATCGAACCATGTCTCTTGCTTCTTCTGCAGTGGCAGACAGATTCTTTACCACTGAGCCACCAGGGAAGCCCAATATTACCTTGTTCTGACCTACAATTAGTAATAGCAAATAAGCTCTGAACATAAACTATTCTGTTAAATTCTAATAAATATAAGCCACTTTATATACTGATCTTTCATTTTTATCTCCTATAAAATTTTGACTAAAATTCAACATGTTTAGGAGAAAAGACCTTTATTTATTACTAGTACTACACTTGGGACTATATACTGATCCATCTTTTTTGAGAAACAACTTGACAACATGTACTACAGCCTCAGAATGTCTGTAGCCTTTAACCTAGCCCTTCCTGGATATCTATCCAGTATTGCAACTATGGAGGTTGGATTACTTTGTGGGCCAAGATGTTCCTTGCGATTTTATTAGCAATAGTTAAAATAATAGCCTAAATGTCCAATGTTAAAGGATGTATAAGTAGATGATGGTGCACATCCCTATAGAATAACAGTGTAGCCATTGAAAATTCTTTTCATAAAATGTAATGACATTTTAAAACTTCTAGCACTGAAAGCCATGCAACTTCATGAGACCATGAGGAGTATGTGCAGGGAGGGGAGAGGTAGGAGAGAGACAAACACTCTGCCTGTCCAGTTAGACCTAAGGAGGACAACTGAGCAAAGGAGACAGAGAAGCAGCAGCCAGTCAGGCGAGAAGAATAATGAGAGAGTGCCGCCCCTCAAAAGTGAAACCAAGGTGCGGGGTATTACAGCGGGAAATGATCAGTGGTGTCAAAAGCTGCTGTAAGGTTAAGCAGTGATTGTCCGTGAGTGTTAGAACTTGAGATTGCTGTCATTAATTCTGTCTTCCATTAGAAATCAGAATAGTGGTTGCCTAGGGTGGGGAAGGGAGGTCAGGAGAAGAATGTCAAGGAGCTTCCTGGGTGATGCAAATTTTTTACCTCTTAACTAGGGTGTGGGTCACACAGGTAGGAACACTTTTCAAAACTCATTAAACTGTACACCCAAGATTTGTGCATTTCAGTGTGTGCAAATTGTACTTCAATAAAAAATAAATAAATTCTATTTTTACCTTTCTGCATTTTCCAATATTACTTTAATGAACATTCATTACTTTTATAATAAAAAATAAACATTTAGGAACGAAGGTGGGATTACTGCATATGTCAAACTTCTTTGAATTGTAAAGGTAAGAATTAGCAGGATATTATTTTTCCCTCAACCAAAAGCCAATGTAAATAATAATTGAATAGTGTACATAATGAAAACTTTGCCCTGGATTTCCCAGGGGACACTCACCTCTGCAAGTAAAACTCTAATTCTTATAGCTAAAACAGGACACATCTACTTCTTGACATATCAAGACTGGACAGTTCCAGCAATGAATGATTTCTGTATCTTACAAACGCAAAGCATTGAAAGCTAATATCAAAATATAGTTTTGTATCCTTGACTAAGTCATAAATTTTGTGTCCATATTTTCTCCAAAATGGCGTTAATGTCTGTATATGTCAATCTTATGGTCTCAAGTCAATTCCATAAGTTAATGATCATGAAATTATTTGGAAATCATAAACAATTTTATGATTTCAATTTTTATAAATTCAAGGTGTGGTAAATATTAATATGATTTGAGGGCATGGGCAGTTCTATTTATCTCAATAACCTTACAGGGGATGTTCCCTTTGGAAATAGACCTGAAAACTGCCTTCTTTCCTGAAAAAATAGTCCAGGGCAAATGCCCCAATAACTGAATCTGAAACATCACATTTCAGTGGTTAGTGAATTTTTGTAGTACAATAAGAAGGTTCATATCTTGAGAAATTGCCCATGACCACTTCTTTTCTTTTTATATACATCCTCCCTTAGCTCAATTTTCATTAGAATGAGAGTTTCTTGTCTTCTTGTAAGCTAGTGAAGAAAGAAATATTAATTCATTGGAAAGGCATATCAACTTCCATATGTCCAAAAATGAAATCTCTTCCTCTCCTCACAGCTTGCAAAACTTACTCCATTTCCTGTGTACAAAGCACCTTAGTACATGTCTACTATCCCCAGAAGTTGCAATTGAAGGATAGAAAATAATTTGTATTTTCTAGAACAGAAAGATCATCCAAGAAATTAGAGAGATCAGAAAAATAACAAGCTAAATGGTGTGGGTCTTATCTCATGGCCAGTTGGGTGTCACTGAAGGCTTCTGAAAACAAGGATGATATTTTTTTTTTTTTAAGCAATTTTAGCAAGATGAATATGAATTTGGTAAGAAAAGATTAAAAAGGATCAAGTAATAGAAAAGCCCCCAGATGAAACTGTATTGACAGGTAAATGTGAGGTCATGAGTACAGTAAGAATAGAACCAAATAGGGGAGTCAGAAATAGGATAAGATCATGAGGAAAATGGAAATGTGGTTTATGACATGGTGAGTTTAAGACAACAATGAGATCCAAACAGAAATATCAGGCAGGTACAACTGAAGGTGCAAGACTAGGAAGCAGAAGAGCATCTTTGAACACAGTTTGGGAAGAATATTCCACCCAGTGTGATCATAGAGGGTCTGTAGAGTTGCATTTACCAAAAGAATATATGGATTTTATTTACTTAATAACACATTTAAGCTAATATATCAGAAATAGCTTTTCAGCATATAAACAATATTAAAAATCACCAAGATTCTTTATGCTCTTTTTTCCATACTCTTCACAATCTTTTTTCCACAGCCTTCAAAATTTAGTGTGGATTTTATACTTTACATTTGGCTAGCCAGATCGCAAGTGCTCAGTGGCCACTGTATGTGGGTCATGACAACAGTACTGAACAGTACAATTCTCTAGATGATACCTTCCCACTCCTTATAGTTCAGCATTAATAGCAGAAGGTTGTAAGGGAAGGAAAAACTGATTAACAAGACAGAAACTGTGAGAAGGTATATGAAAGTGTGTGGCTTCACAGGTGAGTCAGTGGTAAAGAATCTGCCTACTAATGCAGAAGACGTGGGTTCAATCCGTGGGTCGGGAATATCCCCTGGAGAAGAAAATGGGAACCGACTCCAATATTCTTGCCTGGAGAATTCCATGGACAGAGGAGCCTGGCAGGCCATGGTCCATGTGGCAAAGAGTCAGACAGAGACTAAACACCAGCAGCAGCATACGGAAGTGTGTGTGTTTGTGTGCTTGTGTGTGATTTGTGTGTTTGTGTTATGTGTGTACTTACAATGACATTTATCAAATTTTTATTATACACCAGGCAATGAATACAGTGTTTAAAACATATTATTCTGTTAACTAACTGAAAAAACTCTGTGGAGTAAGTACTATAAATATTATTTTCATTTTACAAGTTAAGAATGTCTTAAGATTAAGTAAATTTTTTCAAAATTATTCAGCACTTATTCTTTATAATAGCCAAGACATGGAAGCAACTAAGTGTCCATCAACAGAAGAATGGATAAAGAATATGTGGTGTGTATATATATATATATACACACACACATATATACAATATAATATTACTCAGCCATAAAAAAGAATGAAATAATGCATTTGCAGCAACATGGATGGACCTAGAGAACATTATACTAAATGAAGTAAATCAGACAGAGAAAGATAAATATCATATGATATCACTTTTATGTGAATCTAAAAATTTATACAAATGAACTTATTTACAAAACAGAACATACTCACAGACTTACTGGGAAGGGAGGAAGGGATAACTAGGAGACTGGGGTTAAAAGATACACACTACTATATATAAAAATAGATAAACAGGGACTTCCCTGGTGGACCAGTGCCTAAGACTCCATGCTCCCAAAGCAGAGGGCCTGGGTTTGATCCCTGGTCAGGGAATTAGATCCCACATGCTGCAACTAAGAATTTGCATGGCACAATTAAAGATCCTTTGTGCCGCAACTAAGACCCAGTGTAACCAAATTAATTCATTAAATAAAATAAACCACAGGACCTATTGTATAGTACAGGGAATAACATTTGGTATCTTGTCATAAACTGTAATGGATAAGAATTTGAGAAAGATTTTCTATACACCTGAAACTAATACAATATTGTAAATCAACTGTATTTCAACAACAAAAAATTTACTTAGCACTTAAGTAACTTTGAAAAAGCTACCTAACTTCTTTCAGCCAGACCAGTCTCATCCCAGAATCCTTTCACTGAACTTACATTAAAGTTTATGGGATTTGTTTTATTAACTTTCTTTTCTAGCAAAAAAAAAAAAAAATTAAATGCTAGAGCTATTATTAAATAATAACCCATTGTGAGTAATTTTTCATATTATAAATTAATGTTCATATTATGACTGTAATGATTGTACTCTAGCCATAATATGAATATCTAGCAATCTATTTAATCATTTCTCCTTCTCTGGCCCTTAATTTCCTCCAAATGAGTGTGGCTTTTGTATTTAGCAACACAAATAACTGGCTCACCAGTTTGATTTGGTATGCTAAAATACAATGAAATTGATGTTGAAAACTAGATTGATTGTCATTAAATTCCCAAACATGGCTTTCCAGGGGCAATATCTATATAGCTGCATCTCTCCCATCTATCCCACTCCACACTAATTGCCACAGTTAGGGTCTTAGCCCAGGGATCAGAAAGACTTGGCAAAAGCCTGCATATCTGCCCAACTTAGGCACAGTTGACAAATACAGAGCCTTAGGAGCAGACTGAAGACAGATATGCCAACTGAACACCAAAAACGATGCCAAGTCAAAAATGTTCTCTTGTATCTGTCAACTCCACAGGTGGCCAATGAACCAACATGCTCTGCTAACTTGTGGCAAGTTTCCAAACTCAAGACTTCTCTTCCAATTGAGAACCAATTAGGCTGAAAGTACTTAACGATTAAATCCCTCCTCTCAGAATGTCCACAGTCCTATAAAATTCCAACAGATAATTACAGCAGGAGTAAAAGAGATGAAACTTAACAGTGCTTATAAAACACATCCCCAACTACCCAAGGCTTTGTGATGTTAGTAGGGTTATTGAGTTCTCACTGAGCATCTTTTCTCCTCTGCCTCCCACTGGTTGCACACACAAGGATAAAGGAGGAAGACAGGCATAGAGCACTAAGTGAAGTACTGCACCAACAAGTTCAAGTTTAAGCACATGATCAGATACGTCACTTAGACTAAATTCAGTTAGTCTAAATTGCATTGACTGCTTGGCTTGGGAATGAGTTTTCCTGATATCTGATGGAGCAGATTTGTCCCACATACTCCTCCATCTCTGCTGTCCATATCCTGGATACAAGCCCAGCATAGTGAACTTTCATTATTATTATTATTCTTTTTTGCTAGTAGAAAGCTTAGTGGAAGGATTCTCAGAAATATGTAGGTACTCTCCTGTGATTTTCTAGGAAAGCAGTACTCTTAACATAACTGGCAATCTTCATGCATGCCCTAGTCCTTATAGGACTTTGTCCTTCAATCATTCCCTCCATGGATCCTAAAAAATTTACAAATTATTGCAAAAAGAAAATGCTTATCCAACCAAGACTCTGAACAAGGACTTCAAATAAAGGGTGACAGCTTCCTCTTTCCTCAGTTCAGTTCAGTCCAGTCACTCAGTCGTGTCCAACTCTTTCTTGCCCGGATTCAATCCTACACAGACATCCACCAATCTCCTATAACATGCTATGACATTTTCCCTTGCTTTCTGCACACACACACAGAAATTGGTGTTTCTAAAAGCGTGTGCCTACAGACCATCAACATCAGACTCATGGGAGTGGGGTAGTTGATAAAAAAGTTTTCTGGTACCTACTCTAGCCAGGCCAGTTAAACTAGAATATTTGGAGAGTGGAAAGTGAGACCGTCAGACAATAAAGTCTGACAACCACTTCCTTGAACCCTTAATTTCTCAAGTGCAGGGAATATGTTTCAGCTAGAAAGGAATTTATATACGGTCAAAGGGATGACTTTTGAGATCTATACGAGGTTACCCAACCCTGGACACAGGTACTAGTCCTTTCTGCCTACAAGGACAAGTCCAGCCCCACTGACCTGAAAAAGCTTGCACATCCTATCCATCTTACTAGAAAATCTGAAATATTTCACCATAATTATGAAGCTCCTGGTGAGCATAGTGCACAGTTCCTCATTCTCAGTCTGGGAAAAGGTCTTTGAGCAAGAATGAAAACTGAGATAATAATAGAATTGAGTTCCTGGGTCATTTCAAGAAATCACTATCAAAACTAATCACAAAAGAACTTCATACTATAATATAGGCTGGAACTTCTTAAAATAGGAATAATGAATCTGGATTTGCTTATTTTCAATTCATTTATTGATTTACTTTTTCATTTATTCATTTTTAATTCAATAAATATTTACTGAGCACCTCCCACATACCAAGCACTGATGTAATTGCTAAGGATAAACATGATAGAAAATGACTCTGCCCTTGTGAGGTGAAAATTTTGTTCATTTATTCACTTGTTCATTTATTCATTATTTGTTTAACAAATTTACTAAACACACCAATAAACATACCACTGGGATGGACACTATAGAGCATCTTTAGACAAATCACACATAGGCCTTGCCCTCAAGCAGCTTTCAACCTAGCTGTGGTGTCAGAGATCGAAATGAATGATTCTCATACTGGGCAAAATAAAATGAATACTAAGTACAAAAATGAAATTACTTCTGCCTAAAGCTGACTGAAAAGGAAGGGTCTGAGCCAAGCAACAAATTTTTTCATGCAGACATAAGAATACACCCTTCTATTGAAATCACAAGGAAAAGGCAAATATGTCTATCTAATATTTGAGAACAGGTATACAAGATGAGTGTTTTATAGGGTGGGTTTAAGAACTGGAGGTAGAAACATCTGAACAGGTTAAAGAATTCCTGGCTAAAGATTTTCTCTAGGTTGCATCTTTCTATGTGAACCTTCTTTTTCCATTTATCTACTCAGTTCAAAATATTCATTGAGCACTTTCATATAATGGTGAAACAACTGCTAAAAATGTCACCTATTATAAGAAAGAAGACAGGAAATGTAGTAATGAATGTTTGAATTTGAGTGATGAGATTTCCAGGCAAAACCTTCAAGATGCTGACCAGCTCTTATTGGTGGTATTTGATAAACTGCTACAAGATGTTCTAAAGAAAAAACTAGTTGGTTTATAAGCAGAACACAGAAGAAATGTAGAGGGTTCATGATTTTCTAGTGGGGAATATAAAACTGTTTTTCATCTCTAGCCTCTCTGGGAAGCAGAAAACTTACCAAAATAAAACACTATTTGAGGACAAAAGATCAAATGACAGGTGTGACCATAAGGACTTTCTTAAAGATCCATGTAAGAATTAAGGTGGGGCTTGTAGAACTTCTCTGCTCTGCTAAAAGGCTTATAACAGTATTAAAGTTATGGCTTTTAGCTCATGGGGTAAAATCACATCATATTCAAAGGAAATGCACGGTGGTTTTTAATACAGCTAAAATGGCAATGTTCTGTCCATATGGGTCAAAGGGAATTGAGACTGTAGGAAAAAATGTCTGAAAGACCTTTATGCACCAATTCTTTATAGGGAAGCCCATAGAGGGTATAGTCCAATACCCTATTAAGAAGGAATCAAAATGAAAGTGAAAGTTTTAGTCACTCAGTCCTGTCCAACTCTGTGACCCCGCTGCTAACTCTGGATGGCAGCCCGCCAGGCTCCTCTGTCCATAGAATTCTCCAGGCAAGAATATTGGACTGAGTTGCCATTCCCTTCTCCAGGGGATCTTCCTGACCCAGGGATCAAACCCAGGTCTCCTGCATTGCAGACCACTTCTTTACCATCTGAGCCATAAGGGAAGCCTCAAGAAGGAACCAAAAAGGGTAAAAAGAAATGATGTGATAGAGGGCTGAGCCCAGAGCCATAGAGAACAATGGATTGGGACTCATTCCCAGGGAGCAGAACTAAAGTCTAATCAAAGAATATTCCTCATATCCAGAGTAAGGGAAATTGGCAGAATTTACCCCTAAAAAGTTCAGAACTGCTATGGATCAATAACTGATATGTACCTTCTATTCTTACCCTTTCCA
This sequence comes from Cervus canadensis, assembly GCF_019320065.1. Lineage (NCBI taxonomy): Eukaryota > Metazoa > Chordata > Mammalia > Artiodactyla > Cervidae > Cervus > Cervus canadensis. Next base: position 54,062,363 of record NC_057396.1, on the reverse strand, counting down.
AATGGGAATATTATATAGGTCATTCTGTTTTCATTTCATTACTATATGGTGAGTGTGTACAGGTTAGATAACTTTTTTTTCTAGTATATAACTTTCTGGATCAAGAAATGTTTATGTGAACCTGATGGAGAGCAAAACACCCTAGACTTCAAGCATAATGTCACAACTTGAGATTTAGGAGGGTCTTGGAATGGGAATGAACGTATTTTTCATGTGATGTCACGTTGGTAATTGTGACCAGAAAGCAAACTATGGTAGATTATTTGAACTAGAGGCCCTAGGTTTCCATGCCTGCCTCTGTCCATAATTTTTGGTCATGTTTTCTCACTCTAATTCTGGGTTTGTTTAGACCAATGGGAAAAAACTGACACCAGCAGAGACTTGAACTAGTTCTTGTGCATCTCTGTGGATTCCTGACCCTGCCATTAGAACATACCTAGGATAGACTCTTGGAGGTAATGAGAGACACGTAGAAAAAAGTTAAGTTGTTCTAGCTAAACCAATAGCAGATCAGACGTTCCCCAGTCAGCATGCCAGCTGACTGAACCTGCCTGAGAAAGCCTAGCCAAAATGAGCTGAGCCTGGCCTGAATCAGCAAAATCATTTTGCCAACTTGTAGACACATGCAAAATATGCGGAATATGGACATTAAGTTTAGGGAGGTATGTTACACTGCAAAAGCAAATTGATACAGACAGTATGTAAGATGGAATCTATTTGCCATCTCAGTACTAAGAGTTCCCTTTGAAGAAGTTTAATTAGGGCAAATTTGAAGGATATTCCCTAGTTAACAGATTCTTCTTATAATGATTGCATAAAATCTCAGCCAGATAGTGACCTCTAAATTTACAAACAGAGTAACCAGAAGAGAGCCAAGAGACTACTCCCAATATATGAATTCAACAAGTCAGCTTCTGAATCACTGAAAACAGCCACGGTCAGAGATGTGATTATTCTATCACAGCATGGCCCAGCCTCTTCAATGCAGGACAATTCCCAACGAGATCATTCAGTCTTCAGAAATAAGTCTAGTTTAATTATATTTGGTAATTAGATATCTCTTTAATAAAAAATCACACTTAGGATGAATGGAGGAGTCTTGGTGGGATTAGAGAAGAAAGGATTCATCTATGAGACATAATCAAAGGAGAAACTGACTAGTCTTACAGTCTGACTGTCGATGGGGAAGTATGAAAATTGGGGCCTGAAAGATGATCATAACTCAATTATTAATCTGCTTAAAAACCTTGATGGCTCTTTGGGAATTTATGTGATATTCCTCAAAAGTCTAAGCTCCATGAAGAACTGGGTCATTAAAAATCATTATCATTATCCTCACAAAGGCTAACATCTATTGACTGCTTATACTTCATTAATTGTCTTGTTTACTCTGTACAACAACCTTAAAATATAGGAATTGATATTACCCCTGTTATACAGATGAGGAACTAAAGTCTTGGGAGCTTGAAGTGACTTGCCCAAGGTCAGACAGCTAGGACACAGTGAATCAGGATTCAAACAGATGTTTCTCTCTTACTTCAAAGCACTTACTCTTAAACACTGCCTTATTTTGCTCCTCTTATTAGGAAACGTATTAGCTCCCCAATGCTAACTCAGGTTTGGCATATAGTAGGTACATAAATATTTGCTGAATGAGTGAATTTTTTAAAAGGTACAAATTAAAAGATCAATGAACAAAAACATAAGAAAAGTGATAGTACCAATGTCAGAGACAAAAAGCTGAGAGAAGGACCTTAAGGAAGGTCCTTTTTATGCTAATAAGATGATAATTCCTCCAAGCATTCAAGAATAAATTAACAGGATGGAATTTGAGAAAAATTAAATGAATGTTGATTTTTGACATTGTCAACATAAAGGCAACTAGGTTGTTTAGATGGGTGACCTTTGCATATGTGGAGGCAAAAGGCAGAAACAGAGAGAAAGGAGGTCAGCAAAATAAGTGAATGGACAAAGTTTACTGCTGGGAAGGAATATTTCCACAGATGTGGTCATCCTGTAAAGCATTCTTCACAGGGTGCGCTTGCTTCCATGCGCACTGATCTAATTAGCAAGAACAACTGAGAATTCATTGATTATGGCCCTAAATGTCCTAGTCACTATGCCTGACCCTCCATATGCATTCCATAATGCAATTCTCACAGCAACACTGTGAGGTCAATATCATTCCATTTTTATGAGTGAAGTTCAGTGAGAGAAAGACCACTCAGAAAATGGTTGCTAGGTTCAAACTTGAATCTTTCTGACACTAAAACCCATTCTTGTTTGCTTATACCCTGCAAACAGAATGCCAGGTAACTGACTGAAAGAGAAAAGTGGCCTTCAACAGATAATGTTGAAGAAGACATAATTTTTGCCTTCCCATACACTTCCAAGGAGAGAAAAGAATAATAAACATGAATGATCAATTCCAGTCAATTAAACAATTATATCAGTAATGATTGGTCTTATACTTAACCCCTTAAAAAGAAAGAAATACATTCAGCTTTGATTAAACCACAACACCATGAAGACTATGTAGTAACAGAGAAACAAAATAGTGTGAGCTGTTTTCTTTTCCAGCTAAGTGTCTTTTTTTTTTTTTTTTTTTTGCATCCTCAATTGCTATCCAAACTGTTTATGCTGCCCATGTAAGACTATATGGTTTGGCAAAGACTTTGGTCATCCCAATTATAATCCCTTGGATGGCACAAAAGGGCATTCTTCATGAGAAGGATGCCAAGTCTCATAAGGTTTTGTGGAGTGGAAAGCTGGAGTCTTTCCTACACCCATAGTTACATACTCTAGTGTTAATGGAAGGATTTTTCTATTCCTAACAAGGGCTGGGAGCGAGTCAAGAATCCTATGATGAGTGCCCTGCAGAGACACAGTTTGCTTGCTGTCCAATATGCTGTTCCTCTGACTCTTTCTTGGAGTGTCAGTATAGATTTCACTGGACATAAATGTCCTCATTCCCCTGTTTAAAGTATTTTTATAAGCAGACAACTTCCACCAATGTGCCAATGCACTTCTATCAACATTCTTTAATTGTCAATTAAGGACATGCATTATGTTCTCTAAGATATTATAGTTTTTTGATGGCTGACACTCTCTAAATAGAAGTTTAAGTGGAAGAAGATAAAACTGAGAAGAGAGCTTAGTTTGAGGGACTTATTATATAAAATAGGGTGAAGAAAACAACAGGAGGCAGACCCAGCTGTATTTCTGACAATCTAGCAGGGATTGTCAATCCAGACAGGCAGCTGTGTTACAGGGGCCAAAAGTCAGGCAGGTAGAATGTGGTGAGCCCTAAGCCAGACTGAGGGCAAGATATCTCCAGAGTCTATGTTCATACTCAACTTACCTCAGAAAGTCATTGATGTGGTTTAGAGGGATTAAGTCAGTCCCTTTAGTGACTCCTAGATTATACCATTTTGTATTCCACCAAGGGTTTAAGTACAGAGACCGGAGCATGTAGAAGACACATAATTATAATCATATATAACTCAGTGTTTTCTATGTGCTAGGCACTAGTCTAGATGCTTGACGTGTTTTATCTCATGTAACTATATCCCAAGAAATATATATTATTATTCCTATTTAAAAGATAAGGAATTCAAGGCCAGGTAGATGAAGTCAATTATCTGAAGTCATGCATTTAATAAATGATGACGCTGAATAAATATACAAATAGCTTAACAAAACCCAATTTTTAAACTAGATTGCAGGCTTGGTCATACATCTTTGTGTGTGTGTATGGGTGCATGCTCAGCTGCTTAGTCGTGTCCAACTCTTTGTGACACCATGGGCTGTAGTCTGCCAGGCTCCTCTGTCTATGGGATTTTACAGGCAAGAAAACTGGAGTAAGTTGCCATTTCCTCCTCCAGAGAATTTTCCTGACACAGGGACCGAACCCATGTCTCCTGCGTCTCCTGCATTAGCAGGCAGATTCTTTACCACTATGCCACCATTTAGCTCCTATGCTAGATATTATAGATATCACCTTTGCCCTTAAGGAGCTTAGATTATAGTAGGAAGACTATAATAAAGATAGTAACACTTACTCCTGGGCTCTGATGTAAAGCAAGAGGGTGCTATGTAAGCATTTAATGCTGGGATTCAATACTCCCTGACAATAAGTAAGTAAGTAAGTTCAGTCACTCATTCATGTCTGACTCTATGCGACCCTATGGACTGCAGCATGCCAGGCCTCCCTGTTCATCACCAACTCCTGGAGCTTGCTCAAACTCAAGTCCATCGAGTTGGTGATGCCATCCAACCATCTCATCCTCTGCCTTCCCCTTCTCCTCTCGCCTTCCATCTTTCCTAGCATCAGGATCCTTTCAAATGAGTCAGTTCTTTGCATCAGGTGGCCAAAGTATTAGAGCTTCAATTTCAGCATCAGTCCTTCCAATGCATAATCAGGACTGATTTTCTTTAGGATGGACTGGTTGGATCTCCTTTCAGTCCAAGGGACTCTCAAGAGTCTTCTCTAACACTACAGTTCAAAAGCATCAGTTCTTCAGTGCTCAGCTTTCTTTATAATCCAATTCTCACATCCATACATGACTACTGGAAAAACCGTAGCTTTGACTAGCCAGACCTTTGTCAACAAAGTAATGTCTCTACTTTTAACATGCTGTCTAGGTTGGTCATAGCTTTTCTTCCAAGGAATAAGCGTGTTTTAATTTCATGACTGCAGTCATCATCTGCAGTGATAATGGAGCCCAAGAAAATAAAATCAGTCATGGTTTCCATTGTTTCCCCATCTATGTGCCATGAAGTGATGGGACTGGATGCCATGATCTTCATTTTTAGATGAATGTTGAGTTTTAAGTCAGCTTTTTCACTCTCCCCTTTCACTTTCAACAAGAGGCTCTTTAGTTCCTCTTTGCTTTCTGTCATAAGGGCGGTGTCACCTGCATATCTGAGGTTATTGATATTTCTCCCGGCAATCCTAAAGAAGTGATGGCAAAAACCACTACAATAGTGTAAAGTAATTAGCCTCCAACCAATAAAAATAAATGAAAAAAAAAAAAGAAAAAAAAAGAAGTGATGGAAGATTAGTGGTCATGAAAGAAAAGAATGGAGAGTAAAGGGAACAAAACAACTTTATGAAAGCCTCAGAAGCAAGAAAGAGGAGGATTCCCTTCAAGTTACCAAACAAAGCCTATGGACAGAAGTGCAGGGTGTGTAAGGAGGTGGGAGGAAGAGATAAGAGATGTCCCCAGAGAAGTAAGCAGAGTCCCACTCTGCAGGGGAAGCCTCCTGTGAGGAGTCTGGACTCAGCCTGATAAAAGGCCAGTAAAGAATTTGAGAATCACATGACTAAATGTGCATTTGGGGAAAATATTGACTTCTGTGTAGAAAGAATTGTTGTTTTCCAGTTGCTCAGTCATGTCCAACTCTTCGTGACCCCATGGACTGCAGCACTCCAGGCTTCACCATCCCTTAGAGTTTTCTCAAACTCATGTCCATTGAACCAGTGACGCCATCCAACATTTCATCCTCTGTCATCCCCTTCTCCTCCTGCCTTCAATCTTTCCCAGCATCAGGGTCTTTTTCAATGAATCAGCTCTTCACAACAGGTGGCCAGAGCATTAGAGCTTCAGTTTCAGTCCTTCTAATGCATATTCAGGACTGATTTCCTTTAGGACTATCTGGTTTGATCGTCTTGCTGTCCAAGGGACTCTCAAGAGTCTTTTCCAACACCACAGTTCAAAAGCATCAATTCTTCAGAATGGATGAATAGAAAACCAACTCTGGGAACTTCCCTGCTGGTCCAGAGGCTAAGATTCCCTGTTGCCAATGCAGGGGGCCTGGATTCGATTCCTGGTGGGGGAACTAGATCCCACATGCCTCAACTAAGAGTTCACATGCCACAACTTAAAGAAAAAGAAAAAACAAAACAAAACAGATCCCACATGCCAAAACTAAAGATCTCACATACTGCAACAAAGAACAAAGGTCCTGTGTGCCACAACTAAGACTCGGTGCAGCCCAAATAAATAAATGTTAAAGCAAACAAGAGAGCCCAACTCTTGCTCCTCATACTCCATGAACCAGGCCCAATGGTTTTAATTGCTCCTGCAGGACATCTGCTCCCTTAGGCTTCCCTTAGGGCCCAGAGCCAAGAAGGCAGCCGCGGAGGCTGAGTCCACCATCAGCAATGCTCTCACAAGGAAAAAGTGAATGGTTGTCATCTAATGGTTGCTTCCTTCAGGCTCTGAGTGGCCCCTGGGACTTCATCCCAGCCACGTGGCCTCCAGTGGTCCTGAGTTTCCAGGCCCAGCGTTTACAGCTCTGACAAGTCATCTGCCACCCTCTCCCACTACTACAGTGAAAACACATGTTTTCTGCTCTCTCCACATCCCTACCATAGACCCACAGACTGTAGCTTAACAGAGAGGAAAAGAAGCAACAGAAGAGGTCTGGAATGTAATCCCAACCATGTTAAAGGTCTTGGCTTTATGTGATAAATCACGCCTTCCGCATCTGTCAGTGGAAGAATTGAAAGTGGCTCATCTCTTCTTCTGTATGTGGCCAAATGGTTTTCTCCCAGCACTAAATGAGCCCATTTGAGACACAGGTTGACAGGGGTCAAATCCTTTACCACACATTTTAACAATCCAGGTGCTCATAGAATATAAAGTTCTGTAACTGCCAACAAAGAAAGCTTTGAAGTGCCTTTTGGAAGGAATTTTGTCTACAAAATTCTAACTGTTGTGTTGACTTTATGCCCCTCTTTGTGTTTCTACCACTTTCCTATCATAATTATGTGCCTTCTCTACGCTTTTACCCCATCTTATCCTCCATGCAGGGCACCAGATAGGAGAGAGGGGCCTGTAGTAGTTACTCCCCTTGGGTACCTGAAGACAAAGCAAGCGATGATGATTTTAGGCCTTTTTCACAAGACCACACAGCCTAGAAAAAGAAAGGGCAAATGTTTAAAAAGAATAAAACAAGCAATAGGTTAGGCAGTTTTACATCTTCTCTGTAAAAGTAAGTTAAGACATTTTTGCTTATTAGCAAGGTTAGTTTAAGACAACTTTCTAGCTATTATGACTACAAAAGTGATTCAGTATTAGCATTATATCAAAATGACAGATGCAAATGCCAGTAGGGAGAACATTCTGAACAGTTTAAAGGACTCTAAAAATGCAAAGCATTATGTCGAATTTTCTCATTAGCCCCAAATAGCTATGACATCCCACCTATAGTCAACATTCTATCATCCATGTTCAAAACAGACATGGTTTTAAAAAAACAAAAACAAATCTTCACTCAATTTTCTAAGGAGGGAAAGAAGGGAAAGGAAGAAGGGAGGAAAGGGGAGACAGAGAAAAAGAAAGAGAAAAGAAAGGGAGAGTCAGGTAACTAATCAGATTAAGGTGATATGATAAAGCTCATACACTTTATTTATAAGGATGTTCCTAGGCTCACATTTACTTATATTATAGGCATGACTTTAATGAGCATGATTATCTAGTCTCCCAGTTCAAGGTATCCCAGAGGCAGCAGGTCACCAAGGAGACACACACTGGCAGGGTCAAAAAGTGACAGCCAGCAGCCCAAGAGTTGATGAAATAGACAGAAAAACTCTGAAAAGTTGAGACCGGAACTCTAACACATAGCCCTGCACTCAACAGGCTCTATTACAGTCCTCTAGAATAATTTATGATTGAGTCATCATGACAAGATCAAATTAGAATGTTCTGTTTAATAAAACAGAGAAATATATATACATTTTCAAAGATGCTCACCAAAAATAGTTTAAATGAACCTATTTTTATACATATGAACTTTGTAACCAGAACAACTCATTTCCTTAATGTTCAAGATGGATAGTTAACATTTTATTGTACATTGGTTATGTCCTAATTTTAATCTCAAGCTAACTGTCCCTCCTGCCCCTCACTGACCAGGGAGTCACACTCAGGAAACACAATGTCATTATGCTAATACTGCCTTAAGCTTAACAAAATTAGGTAGATAAATTTACTACCACCTCCCCAAAATAAAAGCACCCCTTGCCACTTCAGGCCCAAATATATGACTCCTGAGTAATCTATGCCACTGCCTGCTGCCAATCATAGGCAATATATGTTAGTATACGTGCTGACCAAATTTAAATCCAATTTTAGCAGACCACATAAGAAGACATCCTTTTAATCTAACAGTCTGAACTTTTTGTGACTCAATTTATCTTTGAATCCCTTGGGTCAGAATCTCAAGAAATCACCCAGTAGAGCTGAACTCTTGAACCTAGAAGAGAAAGACAATAGATAGACTGGGACCAAGAATATGGAGCAAGAACCTATGCAGGGGACATTTTGCATGACTCTTTTCACCAATGTTAACAACGAAAAAATCAGGGTAACCAAAGCCAGATCAAACTTGAGATAAGAATTCTGCCGTACTAATGGTCAAGGTTTCTAGACAGCCTCAACACTTGAAGTAAAAGTGAAAAAGAATAAAAGAAGGAGACATGTTCAAACACCGGGGACCACCATCCATCTGGGGATAGCATGTTAAATTTTTAACATTTTTAGGAGGAAAGAACCCCTTGGAGAAAAGCTTTGCAAAGCTATTTCATAAAAAGCCACAGTCAGTGTTACAGGTTGGAGAAAGGGAGTGTATCAGTCAGGATAATGCTACTAGTGATGAACAAACCCCTAAATCCAAAGCTTAAAACAACAAAGGGCTCTTTCCTTCTCATGCCACAGGTCTACTGTGGGGTCTGCTGGGGTTCTTCATCACTCCAAGATGTAGGCTCACAGAATGCTATTATCTGGTCATTGGAGTTCTTAGTGACAAAAGTAACTAGCAAAGCATATGTTCGCCTCTAGAACCTCTGCCTGGATGGCTTTTAAGGGAGAAAGAAGTATAACCCCCCAAAGGGAGGGAAGGGAGGGGCTTCAAATATTGGTGCTCTGAAACGCAGTCGCCACAGGCAGTATGGTAAAAATGCCGGAGGTGGGGGCTTTTCGAACGTCAGCAGACATAAGAATTCTGTGGAGACCTTATTAACTGGGCCCACCCAGTTGCCCTAATTCACTAATCCTGGATGGAGCCCAAAAATGTGCATTTCTTTACACACAGCCATATCTCGTTTTGTGCTTCACTTGATTGCACTTGCGGATGTTGCTTTTTTCTTTTCTTTTTTTTTAAACAAACTGAAGGTGTGTGGCAACCCTGCCTCTAGCAAGTGTATCTCAATCATTTTTTCACACAGCATTTGCTCACTCCATGTCTCTTTGATATTTTGGTAATTCTCAGTTCAGTTCAGTTTCCCAGTCGTGTCCTATTCTTGGCAACCCCATGGACTGCAGCACGCCAGGCCTCTCTGTCCATCACCAACTCCTGGAGTCTACTCAAACTCATGTCCATCGAGTCAGTGATGCCATCCAACCATCACATCCTCTGTTGTCCCCTTCTCCTCCTGCCTTCAATCTTTCCCAGCATCAGGGTCTTTTCCAGTGAGTCAGTTCTTCGCATCAGGTGGACAAAGTATTAGAGCTTCAGTTTCAGCATCAGTCCTTTCAATGAATATTCAGGACTGATTTCCTTTAGGATGGACTGGTTGGATCTCCTTGCAGTCCAAGGGACTCTCAAGAGTCTTCTCCAACACCATTGTTCAAAAGCATCAATTCTTCAGCACTCAGCTTTCCTTATAATCCAGCTCTCACATCCATACATGACTACAGGAAAAACCATAGCTTCGACTAGATGGACCTTTGTCGGCAAAGCAATGTCTCTGCTTTTTAATATGCTGTCCAGGTTGGTTACAACTTTTCTCCCAAGGAGTAAGCGTCTTTTTATTTCATGGCTGCAGTCACCATCTGCAATGATTTTGGAGCCCAATAAAATAAAGTCTGACACTGTTTCCACTGTTTCCCCATCTATTTGCCATGAAGTGATGGGACCAGATGCCATGATCTTAGTTTTCTGAATGTTGAGCTTTAAGCCAACTTTTTCACTCTCCTCTTTCACTTTCATCAAGAGGCTCTTTAATTCTTCGCTTTCTGCCAAGGGTGGTGTCATCTGCATATCTGAGGTTATTGATATTTCTCCCAGCAATCTTGATTCCAGCTTGTGCTTCAGTCAGCCCAGTGTTTCTCATGATGTACTCTGCATTTAAGTTAAATAAGCAGGGTGACAATATACAGCCTTACGTACTCCTTTTCCTATTTGGAAACAGTCCGTTGTTCCATGTCCAGTTCTCACAGTATTTCAAATTTTGTCATTATTAGTATATTTGTTCTGGTGATCTGTGACCAATGATCCTTGATGTTACTACAAAAAGACTGTGATTCCTTGAAGATTCAGATGATAGTCAGTATCCTTTAATAAAAAAAGTATTGTGCATTTCTAACAAGTTCTTAGGTGACGCTGATGTTGCTGGTCCATTGACCATACTTTGAGTAGGAATGTTATCTATATTGCTGGGAAGCACCCATCTAAACAGATATTATGTGTCCCAGCCTCACCCTTGTATCTAGATGGGGCTGAATAACTGATTCTCACCAAAGAAATATTAGCAAAAGTGATGTGTGTCATCCCTTGAAATAAAGCAGCTAAAAAGCAAGTGCTCTTTCCTCCCACTTCCTCCTCCCATACGCTTTCTACATCTTGACACCTGAAGCAACATAATAGCTCATGTTTGAAGTCAAAGCGTTCATCAACTTGAGCCACCTTCCCCACTGACAAGAAGCACCCACATCAACATCACCTAAGAATTTGTTAGAAATGCACATTCTTTTTTTTTTTTTTAGTTTAAAAATAGGTTTTTTGTTAAAGATGACTACAGGAAAAAATGATTCTATCATGTTAAGCCATGAAATATAGAGGTTTGTTTTTTACAGCAGGTAGTATTACCTTACCTAACATTGGGAAGACTGGGGGAAAGGTCAAGAGAATCTTGACCCTCCATCCAATATTTATCATTATCATTTTTCTCTCCTTAAGTTATATGAGAAATCCTTCTGCCTCCTTAACTTCGGCAAATGTCACCTGCTTTGATTCTCCTTTGTTATATCTGTTTTCTTCTCTAACTCACTGCGATAATAGGAAAATTAAAATGGATTAGGATCATAGGGTGCAAAAACTCAGAATCACTTTAATTTCTGCTTAAGGTACTAGATATAATTTACTTATTTATACTTTATTCATTCAACAAAACCTTACTCAATGTTTACTTCAGTTCAGTTCAATTGGTAAGTCATGTCCAGCTCTCTGCAACCCCATGAACTGCAGCATGCTAGGCTTCCCTGTCCATCACCAACTCCTGGAGCTTGCTCAAACTCATGTCCATTGAGTCAATGATGCCATCCAACCATCGTATCCTCTGACATCCCCTTCTCCTCCTGCCTTCAATCTTTCCCAGCATCAGGGTCTTTTCCAATAAGCAGTTCTTCCCATCAGGTGGCCTAAGTATTGGGAGTTTCAGCTTCAGCACCTGTCCTTCCAATGAATATTCCGGACTGATTTCCTTTAGGATGGACTGGTTTGATCTCCTTGCAGTCCAAGGGACTCTCAAGAGTCTTCTCCAACACCACAGTTCAAAAGCATCAATTCTTTGGTACTCAGCTTTCTTTATGGTCCAACTCTCACATCCATACATGACTACTGAAAAAACAGAACTTTGATTAGATGGACCTTTGTCAGCAAAGTGATGTCTCTGCTTTTTACTATGCTAATTAGTTTTGTCATAGCTTTTCTTCCAAGGAGCAAGCGTCTTCTAATTTCATGGCTGCAGTCACCATCTGTAGTGATTTTGGAGCCCCCCAAAATAAAGTCTGTCACTGTTTCCATTGTATCCCCATCTGTGGAACCGGATGCCGTGATCTTAGTTTTTGGAATGTTGAGTTTTAAGCCAGCTTTTTCACTCTTTCACTTTCATCAAGAGACTCTTTACATATGGTTAAAACAGCTTACCTACATATGCTTCCTTACATGTGGTTAAAACAGCTCTGCCTCCAAAACTGGCCTGGGCAACACCTTTGGCCCCTCCCATAACCAGAGCAGATAACCAAAATTAGGTGCTTTTTCTCACTGAGTCCAGAGAAAGTATTAGAATTCTTCACAGCAGGGTGTCCAAATAACCATGACCAATAAATCCATAAAGCTGATTTCACCATGAAGGAAAAAAAGCAATATGTATCCAAGTCATTTCTATTTGTGCCATTTGTATCAATAAGTGGATTTTTCCAAAGATGTTGCAAAAGGTTTGGTCTCCCATGGTCACTCATTTCAATCTACTTCTAATATGTTTTCCTGAGTAATGGAAGCTGTAAAGACCAAACTACATTTGCAGCTACATTTCCACTTATCAGATATACCCTCACAAAACTTGAAATCAGCAACGTGAGACAGCAGCCTTCTATGAAGAGACTGGGCCTTCTGGCAAACACAGTTGCAGAAGTGTTTGGTTATCCTGAGTCCGCTGTGAAGAAGGTTCTATAGGCCAGAATCTTGCATCTGAGGCACAGCACCGGCAGCATCTATGGCAGTGCAGTTTCTCGTAACAAGTCCCTGGTGTGGTCGGGCAACTCCTCGGGCCATGCTGTTCCTGAACGAGCAGGACGTAGAGTTGGTTCCACCCGTAGATCCAGGCAAGAGGGGCTCCTGCTCTGGGACCAACACTTTAGAGGCTCTTTCACTGGTTCTCCTCTGGCCACCTTCCTTCACCAAAAAAAATAAAATAAAATAAAAAGGCCAAAAAACACACATACAAAAACCTCTGAGAGAGAAGTGTGTGGACCAATAGGACTTACTTAACTGGAGCTCTAACCCCAGACTGTGTCCATGGACCCAGATTCATTATCCAGATAGTCCTGAGCTTACTTCTGGGGACTCTAGCCTGGGGCTGTTCTCCTAGGAGTGGGACACGCTACCTGTGAGGACACCTTTAGGTCTGAAGGTGGCCACAGGGTGGCTTGTTGCCAGGGATATACATAGATCTTGGACACGTGGGTGATAGCATCCATACACATGCAGATGAGGGACCCTGCAGCCCAGAATGAAGCCAGAAATGGGAAGAGGACTGGGGGCTGGAGCCATGCTTTTCCCAGGTTGCTATGCTTCGGTGAGCAAACCAAAGGAGTCTGAGAATTCTAGTCAATCTTAACTTTCCTATGTCATTTCGAAGGTAAATCTCTCAAGATGGAAACACAGCACATATTTGATTTAACAGTTTGAAGCTTCTGTTTAACTTTTAAGTATTCAGACAGGTTATGTGAGTACTTACTTGTACTCTTGCCCCCAGATCCCACAAATTCTAAGGACCACTTAGTTCTTTAGCCTCTGGTGCATTCTGTAAGCTATTTGATGTTCTCAATCCCTTTCTGCCTAAACCACTCAGAGATTATTTTGTTCTCTAAAACCAGGAATCCTGGTACTTACACTTCCCTAGATGTTTGGAAATGGGTTGTAGTTTCCTGTTCTTGTGGATAAGTCTACATGAAGTGCAAGAATATGGTTTTCTTTCAGTGTCAACCACAGCTTCTGTTTGTTGTGACTCTTCCTGACCCCAAGGCTCTGCAGTATAGTAGACAGAGTATTCAAGGTTGAATGAGAGCCTGGACTGGAGACTCAACCCTAACACTTAACAGGTCTGTGCTTTGAACAAGCCATTTTTAACCCCTTTAAGCCCTAGTTTCTCAACCAACAATCAAATATGATAGTATGTATACATATACTTCATTGAACAGTTCTATGCAGATGTAACATTGTCATTTCTAATGTTGGAACCAAAGAAAAGAGTTAATAACAGCTGACTCCAGAGGTACATTCCCTGTGGCGTATGCTCAGATGTCCTTTTTCTTTTGTTTACTTCAAAAACCTCTGCTCCAACCCCTTCCCTCTGGAGAACCAATTCCACTGTCCTAACTTATGACTCCATTAGGAAATATTTCTAGAAAGTCATTCAAATGTTTCCATTTTCCAATTCCATTTCGGTACTTCAAGTTCTGACTTCTTATGTTGCAGGAAACCATTTTCTCACTTGCTTGCTATTTAAACTCTTCAACACTTGTCAAGCATTATTATGTCATACTCACCCTACTTGGGGATTTAATGACACACTCCATCCACTTCAGGACATATTCATTTTCTGGAGTATCCAGTGACATGATCTGCAATAGCAGAGATAAGGATTCAAGCATTTAAGTTCCTCTTGGGTTTTCTTGATTTTCTGAATCTTAAGGAATCTTTTAGAGTTCGTCCTACAGCGATGCAAGTTTAAAGAGCTTTCACAACCTGATGTATTTCCTTTTCATTATGTTTTTCAGATTAAGAAACTACTATAATGGTAGCTGGAGCTAGCAGGAAAATAAGCTTTCTGTGGCTCATAAACTTGGAAAAGGGAACATATCAAAAGTCATTTTTTGCCAAATTTCAATTAAATACCTAAAAATCCATGATGATATGAGCAGGAACTGCATTAGGTAATTTCTATTTTTGAAAGATTTTTCTAGTTTCTAATGGTCAACCCTGTAAAGCTCTCTGTACCAAAAAGTAATTGATTGGAATTGTGGAATCACTGAGACATGGCGTTGAACAGTTGAAGTTACATACAACCTCTGAGAAAGTGCTTTACATTCTGTAAACAATCATTATACCTATAGGTTTTTGGGAGCTTAGGCATGTTGGCTCAATTCCTTGCCTTTATTCAGCTCAGCTCTCTATTAGAGAGGAAGACTGAGCCATGCAGCTTCCCATTTCCCAGGATCCTATATCAGCTGTCTTCTGGCAGAATTTTGTTTGACAAAGGATGACAGTGGAAGGAGTCTGAACAGTCTCCTCCTGTCTCTGTACCGGAGGCAGTTTCTTAGCAGTTGCCTCTCTGTGGCAAAATCTCCTTAGTCCCATTGCTTGACAGGTTCCCTTAGTTCCACCTGCCATTTGATGACCCTCTAGCCAATAATACTGCTGAATGTCTCATCTTTCCAGCCTACAGATGATAGTGGTTTTCTGCTGTTAATCTCTGGATTACCTTATCATCCCATCTATGGTTCTTAGACATTTCATAATCTGTGCAATAATTTCCCTGAATTAACCTAACTCTGTGGAAAAATCTTAAAATGATTTTTATTTTCCTGGTTAGATTCTGGTTGATAATATAATGCACTTAATTTTGAAACAATGCACATAGCTGTTACTGCACCAATAGAAATGTTGACTAATGTGCAACCCTAAGTCACCTTACAGACTTCAGGACATTACAGGAAGTGAAACATGAATTGTGAAAAAAATGCCCCAGCAAGAAAAGACCAATGAGATTAGAAGAATCAATGGAACCTAGAAACTTGATGGTCATTTTTTTTTCCTCCAGGTGAAATAATATCTAGGTGAGTAATGAATGCAATAGCAGTTACTGACTTGTTTAAAATTCTGATGTTAGGACTTCCGTGGTGGTCCAGGGGTTAAGAATCTGCCGGTAATGCAGACGACACTGGTTCAGTCCCTGGTCAGGGAACTAAGATCCCACACACCGAGCAAGTAAGCCTGAGCTGAAACTACTGTTGCAGTTGAGCCTGTACGCCACAACTAGAGGCCATGTGCCACAACAAAAGATCCGACATGATGCAAGAAAGATCCCATGAGCTGCAACTAATACCTGATGCAGCCAAATAAGCATTTATAAATAAATAAATTAAATTTTGACCTTGGACTCGTAGGTTTATAATCTAGTATAGATTGCATTAAGATATTAAAAAAAAAAAAAGATGTTCATTGCAAACACTTCAGGGTAACACCTGAAAAAATTATGTCTGATTTGTTAACAAAACAAATGTCTAATATGATATAAACCAACATCAAGGAAGTATTTACTTTCATTGTTATCTCATTCTTTCATTTAATCATTGAATATCTATCATCAGCCATCTACCTGGACCCTATAAATATACCCCTGAATAAGGAAGGAACAATATCCCTTAGTTGTGTGAAACTTACGGCCTGAGGAGTAAAGGTAGTGATTGAACCAATATCAAACAAAAGTTGAAAACCTCCATAGAAAAAACAGCCAATCCACATTTAGATTTTGTTTTTTCTAAGTAATCTGTCCATCTTAAATCCTAAATTGAAGAAGAAGATGGTTTTCTTACTTTCTAAAATATAGTAGTATATAAGGTACTGAATGTGATGTTTGGCAAGTTTTGATTGAATTCAGGCTCTTTACTTTCTGATTGCCAAATTATCATGTTCTTCAAGAATTTCTCATAAAGACCTCCTGAAGTAATTTTTAAAAATAGGGAACTATTTCAGAACAGAGATATTTAAGTTTGGAGAAAGGAATTAAGTGAATAACTCTGCTTCAGTTTCATTTTATTTTTGATTTTTAGCAATTGACCATGATATGCTTGTGGATTCATTGTTTTTGTTGTTGTTATTGTTTTTTACCAAATTTGGGAAGGTCACTGATTATTTAGATATATTTTTCTCAGTCTCTCCACTTTTCTGACTCCATTATACTTTCAGTAGACCAGTTTATATGGTCCTATGAGTCACTAAGAAAATATCATTAAAGAAATCTTTTTTGTCTCTGTTCTTCAGATTGGATAATTTCTATTTTTCTATCTTCAAGTTCACTGACTTTTTCCCCCATTATCTAACCTATTAATACAATCCAATCAATTTTTAGATTTTAGATAGTATAATTCTTAGTTCTAGAGTTCTACTTGGTTTTCATTGTTTCCATTTTTCTGATGAGATTTACCATTGTATATTTCCTATATACATCTTTTATTTAAATTCTAAAATATACTTATGACAGCTAATTTAAAAGCAGTATCTGCTGATTCCAACATCTGAGTGCCCTGGGATCTGTTTCTTTTGGTTGCTTCAATTTCATGATTGCTAGTCACATTTTTGTATTTCTTCCTATATCTAATATTTTTATTTCATGCAAGACATTTAAGATAATACATTATAGTGAGTTTGATTATATTATTTTCCTAAAAATGCTAGCAAATTTTGTCCTGGCAGTAAGTAAATCTTCTCCTTTATGAAAATAAATGCTTTTATGATCTCATAAACTTCCTTTTATTCCTTTAAATACATCTGATCATCTCTTGCTACCACAAAAACTATCATGATATAGTTAAGGGAAAAAAAGACTGTACAAGTGCTCAACAATTCAGAAGTCATGGGTTTTAAAGTTTGAAGTCCACTTCATCTTTTTATTTCAAGGGCACTTCAATGTAGAGACCCACTGTAAATAATTGCATGTATCTTATTTTGCATTACTTATAAAGATCATATTCTGTAAGAAACTAATATAGATCTTTTTTAAGTATAGTCTTCTAAAATTAAGTTGTAAAAACATCTTAGCTTTCAAAGCTTGGTTTGTAAAAATATGATATTAAACAATTCTGGGGAAGGGGTCCTATCAGCTTCATGGAAGAATGAATTAGCAAAAATAAGAATAGTAAATTTGGAGGTAAAGGAAACAAAACTACTTGGTAATCACTGTTTGGATAAAATACACATGTCCTTTACCAGTTTGAGCCAAAGATGAAAAACCAATTATTTAATAGTATATTTGTCATTGTTTTAAAAAGAACATGTTTGTTATAAATTTTTTTAAAATACTTAAAAAATTTTAAATTTATAAAATTTTTTTTAGTCTTCTCAGAGATAAATACCTGAATATATTAAGGTATTTCCTTCAAGTTTTTGTATGTAGGTATACATATATATGTGCCTGTAGGTGTGCATGTGCATGTATGTGTTGGGTAAAAATCACATATATACACATATAAAAAAATGGGATTGATGTTCTCAATATAACGTTTTATCTTATATATGTCACTGAAAACATTCCCAGGGATCAAACCCAGGTCTCCCACATTGTGGGTGGATTCTTTACCATCTTAGCCACCAGGGAAGCCCAATAATACTGGAGTGGGTGACCTATTCCTTCTCAGGGGATCTTCTCAACCAAGGAATCAAACTAGGGTCTCCTGCATTGCAGGCAGATTCTTTACATGCTGAACTGCCAGGGAAGCCCATAAATTTTTTTTTAGTCTTCTCAGAGATAAAGACCTGAATATATCAATGTATTTCCTTCAAGTTTTGGTATGTAGGTATACATATATATGTGTGTGGGTATGCATGTATATGTTGGGTAAAAATCACATATATTGGGTGGAGAGGGAGGTGGGAGGGGGGATTGGGATGGGGAATACATGTAAATCCATGGTTGATTCATGTCAATGTATGGCAAAAAACACTACAATATTGTAAAGTAATTAGCCTCCAACTAATAAAAATAAATGGAAAAAAAAATAAAACAATAACATATACAATAGCTCCAAAAATATTTAAAAAAAATAGGATTGGTGCTCTCAATATAATTTTTTATCTTATATATGTCACTAAAAACATTACATGAACTTTTCCATATCATTAAATGATTTTTGAAAAATGAGATCTTTAGATGACCAACAGGCACATGAAAGGATGCTCATTACTGATTATTAAAGGGATGCAAATCAAAACCACAGTGAGCTATAACTTCACACTGGTCAGAATGGCCATCATTAAAAACCTACAGATAATAAATGCTGGAGAAGGTGTGGAAAAAAGGAAACCTCATACACTGTTGGTGGGAATGTAAATTGGTACAACCACTATGGAAAACAGTATGGAATTTTCTTGAAAAACTAAAAGTAGAACAAACAAATGACTCAGCAATCCCATTCCTGGGTATGTATTCAGAAAAACCAAAACCTATAATTCAAAAAGATACATGAACCCCAATATTCATAGCAGCACTATTTACAATAGCCAATACATGGAAACCCAAGTTCCCACCAACAGATGATTGGTTTAAGAAGATGTCAGACGGAATATTACTAAGACATAAAAGAATGAAATATTGCTCATTTGCAACAACATGGACGGACCTAGAGATTATTATGCTCAGTGAAGTAAGTAAGACAAAGACAAATACTCTATGATATCACTTTTATGTGGAATCTAAAAAATAATACAAGTAAGTCTATACATAAAACAGAAACACAGTCATAGAAATAGAAAAACATGGTTACCCAAGGGGAAAAGGACTGGGAGAAGAACAAATTAGGAGTATAGGATTAACAGATACAACAGTTTACATAAAATAAATAAGCAGCAAGCACACAGAGGATTCTATTCTGAATCTTATAATAACCTATAATGAAATATAAACAGGTAAAATAACTGAAACACTATTATGTACACCTGAAACTAACAAAATATTGGTAATCAACTATGCCTCAATAAAAAATTGTACTTTTTGTAGCTAACATATTATTACATGGATAATTTACTCATCCATCCCCCTATTATAAGAGATTATGTTTTTTCCCAATGTTTTTATTATTGAATAAATTAAATAATCATTCCCATATATAATTATTTCCTTACAATATATTTCTGAAACGGAAATGGTGAGGTGATGGTGAATGTGATGTAAGATGGCAGAACATCAGACCAGTGTACTGGAGAGACAAAAACTTGAAACAAAAAATGGTTTTAGTTAGCATTGTTTATAAAACTGAACTGAAAGGAGGATATGCTTAACCAGCAGGCTTTTATAAAATAGTTGCCCTGCATTTGCAACAATCATTGGAAAACGGGAGCTTACACTGAACCCTTGGAAAGCTACAGCAGAATTCTTTGTAGCATGTGCTGCAGAGCATCCATCGTGTGGCATTTTAACAGGTGTTGCATTAAGAAGTGTTCTAATGTGCAGGGATTTGAGGAAATGCAGACTTAAAGCCAAACAAGATTTTTGCTATTATGTTTTACTGCAGGACTTCCTAGAACATTATAATGTTCCTATATGCTTCTTAACACACCAAACACAGACTATAACATGAGACATTCCCCAAACCTATTTGATCACAAAATCTTTGGTTCACTACATATTGAGAGAAAAGTGTTTTGTGGAACACCAGATTGAGCAAAAGTACTCAAACAAAATTGAGGAAAAATGCATTATAGTCAAGGGCCATGGAAAAACCATATCAGATCAAGTTTAATTAGGTTATAATGGTTTTATGGCAAGTGTTGCAGGACTTGAAATCTTTCTTTAAATTTAAATTCTTTATCTCTTTTAAAATGCTGAATAACCTATATATACCCTTCTTTTGTTGCTGCATAGCTCTATACAAAAGTTAATATTTGGTAGGCTGTGAACTTTATCTCACTATGAAATATTTTGTGGAGGCCATATAATATAGTGACAAAATCCCCGCTGAGGAATTGGGAGAGTGTTGGCTCTGCCGCTACCTAGCTTTGTGACCTTAGAAAATTAACTTTGCTTGGCACACGTGCAAAATGAATGGCTGTTCTATGACTAACTTGAACTAGAGGGTCAGAAACCTTCATTTGTTCTCACCTGGCGTCATTCACTGACTTCAGGAAGATGCACATAGCTTTTCTCTCTGCGATTGGCCTCATCCTAGGCTGTGATGGTAATCTTCTTTTCTACTTAAGATCCACAGCATTTTTAATAATGACACTGTATTATAAAGACATAAACCAAGAGAAAAATATAGTTATTCAACTTCCTATCAATAAAAAAAAACTTCTTTTCCACTTTTTGCCTTCACAGACATTTGTACCTCAGAGATCAGGGACTTTGTCCACTTATATTTTCTGTTTTATTTTGTAGTCCCAGGTTGGTCAATGGTTTATTTGTCCTTAGAGTAGAGATGTTTAACCTGGGGTTAGCAGACTTTGAGGGTCCATGAACCGCATGAAATTATGGAGAACGTTTTCTTACCTATGTGGGAACATTCATCTTTCTGGGGATACAGTCCACACCTTTCAACAGATTTTCAAATGGCAGCTTTTAAAAAGTTGAAAATCATTGCTTATAGATTTATTCAGGTTTTAAAGAGGTATATGAAGGAAAAACAAGGCACAAATTAATGCTCAAGTTGAAAACACTGATCTAAGTTATTGCTAATTTAGAATGTGTGGGAGTAGAAACCTCAGGGTATAGAAATCAGCATGATTGCAAAAAGAGAAAAAAAAAAAAAGGCTGTTTACAGACATTTCCCCCTTTTCTTTCCTTCCTCAGGCTCCACTCACTACATGGAAAAAAAAACTGTAGGAAAAATGTCTTAATTATATGTTGTAAAAACAACTATTAATGACATAAAAGTGCCATAATTGGCAAAAATGGAGATAAAAATATTTACCCATTTAATAGGGTTAATGTTCTTAGAAGCCTTAAAAAGAAGCATTTCTGTAGGATTGTCCAGTACCAGCAAAGTGACTAGGACATAGTCCACTGAGATTAGTCCTTTATGAAAAGGACTCTTAAGAAAGCCTGCCCGTAGGATAATTTGGCAATTTTTAACCTAATCCTGACTAATTCAGTCATCCACTCTCTTCTGCCTGTTCTTGGACTCCAGGTCTCAATTTATTAATGTCTGTTCTAGATTAAAATCACACATATATCTCCATGCACCTTTGAATATCATCATTCTGTGACAGTGATAATGATAAAAATGTGGACAATGATGAATACAGCTAATATTGATCCAGTATTTAGTATGTGTCTCATAGAAAACTTTTAAAGTTGTGACTATTATTAACATGTTTACAGACAAGGAAACTAAATTATAGAAAGATTAAGTAATTTATCCTGGGTCACAGAGCTAGATGATGCCCAAAGCAGGATTCAAAGTCAAACAGTCCTATTCTAGAGCTTATTATGCTGTTTGGGCTCTAATATGTAACTCAGGAATTTGGTCACATAATCCTCATTTCTCATCATCCCAGTTTTTTCCATGATGTTCTCTCTCAGTTCTCCCACCCAGAATGCCCCCAAATTAACTCCAGATTCAGCTACCAGAAACTGCCAGCATTTTTCCGAAGGTCAAAAGGCATGGTCATCTCAGTTTATGACACAGGACAACTCTGATGGTCCTTGACTGTCATACTCCTTGCTGGACTGCTGCTGCTGCTGCTAAGTCGCTTCAGTCGTGTCCGACTCTGTGCGACCCCATAGACAGCAGCCCACCAGGCTCCCCCGTCCCTGGGACTCTCCAGGCAAGAACACTGGAGTGGGTTGCCATTTCCTTCTCCAATGTTCACTAGCTATCATTTAAATGACCTCTTGAAGAATGAATCGAAGGTAGCCAGGAAATGAGCAAAACAAGTTTTCAGGTAGACGAAAACGTGCAAAGGCCCTGAGACAAAAGGCATATATGGGAAACTTGTAGAAAATGTCATCAGATCTCAAGGTGAGAAAGTAATTGGAGAGAGAGTAATTAGAGTGTACATTGCAAAGGTCTTGGATGATATTTAAGGATTTCGACTACATCCTGAGATCACAGAAGCACTAGAGACTATACATGTGAGCAGATAGAAGTGCACAGTAATATTTGCATTTGATTCACATGAAAGAGAGAGCACCAAGGCTGAATGATAAAAGGGGACTGTTAGGAGTCTGCTGCAGCCATCGAGGCTGAAAGAAGTAAATCTATTAAGGCAATTTTAGGATGCAGAATCCATAAACTGAAGAGAAGAGGTAGAATTAATGATATTCCAGGTTCTGGCTTAGATAATGGTGACATTTCCTAAAACAGAAACCAAGGAAGGGGAACCAGTGTGTTCACAACTTTCTTGACTTGGAATCTGACATCTTTTGCAGAAGTTCTGTAAACTACCAAAGCAGTCCTGGGTAGGCCTTGGAAAGTATCATGTAAATAACTGGATGCTTCCCTTAGGTGAGAGTTACACAAGTTTGTGTGTGTGTTAGTTGCTTAGTCTTGTCTGACTCTTTGCAACCCCATAGACTGCAGCCCACCAGGCCCCTCCGTCCATGGGATTCTCCAGGCAAGAACACTGGAGTGGGTTACCATTTCCTTCTCCAAAAGGAACTATAGAAAGAAAGAAGGTGAAGTCCCCCAGTCATGTCTGACTTTTTGTGACCCCATGGACTGTAGCCTACCAGGCTCCTCCATTCATGGAATTTTCCAGGCAAGAGTACTGGAGTGGGTTGCCATTTCCTTCTCTTTTATATATGTTTATTTCAAATTAATTGATAAGGAAACAAATGGATCATAAAGCAATATGAAGCTTTACTTTAAAGTTATCATTTTTTTCATAGAAACTTGGAAGCTTACTGAGAACAAGATAAAATAACTTCTCTGAGCTATCCTTAAAGTATCCTCCTCTACTGTAATTTCATCTCTAGAGTTTATGGATTATAAAGGAGAAAGTTGTTTTTTTTTCCTCTCTCTCAGCCAGCCAAGATGAGGATTGGGTTCTTCATCAAAGCTAGAAGAGAGTCAGAAAGGGCCAAGTGCAGGTCTGCAGAGCCCTATGAAGGCATTCAACTATTTATCCCCAAAGTGTGGCGCTGGCTGCTTTGTATGGGTGTCAACCCGTGCTGTTGTTTCAGACCTCATTGCAAAGGCAAATTAGAAAAGATGTTAAATAAATGAGACAGCAATCATCAAAAATGATTATACAGTGAAAGAGCAGAGATTTGAAAAGCATGGCCAACAAAAGGAAAGAACATATAAACTAAACAAAACAAGAGAGAGGATCAGGAAGTTCTCTAAGTTTGAAAAAATGAAAATGATTTTAAAAAATCCTGAGTGATAATTAATTAAAAATTTGTTAAGGTATTACTTCTTAAGGAAGTTCTACAAGTAAAGGCCACCAAAAGGATCACCCCAGGCAGATATTCTTAGAGTCATCGTTAGCCGATTCTTCTTCCAGGCAAGTACTACTACTACTACTATTATTATTATTAGGGAATCAGAGAAAGTAACTGATTCCCTAACTGGAGCATTTCATTAGATCAAAACCACAAACATGGCAGTCTTACATCCACTTGAAATCAGAAGATTGTTGCCAAAATTAAAATGACAAGACAGACCACACAGCATGTCCTTTATTTGAGGGGCAATTTCGCCAAATAAAAATCTACTGTTGCTATAATAAAAATTTCTTGGCTATTTTCGAAACAGAGATTGGAAATGACTTCCTCTTGACAGCTGTTCACACACACTAATTTTTGGTCACCCTGGTCCGATGGAAATCTTGCAGTTAAGAAGACCAAGTAAGTCACTGTTCTCAAGTGTTTTCAATTCTGTTCAATTCAATGGCGAGTGAAGCTGTTTAGGGGGAAATGCTTGTCTTTCCAAATTTAGTGTTCTGAAAACACATTGTCGTGGTTAGTGAGCATTACACGAGCCATCTAAATTTAGCAAACATTTTCATTCCTTTGCCCAAGCCCACCCACAACAGTGGATGAAACTTTGATTTCTTCCACACTCATCTGGGTAATGTAAACCCCCCGGGTTCTACAAAGCTTGCTGAGCAAGAAAGCTGAATGCAGAAATGTCAGGAAAATATGTAACCTCTGGACCTAAGGAAGGGGTGGGAGTGGGGGCAACTCAGACTCCATTGACTAATTCAAGTTGGTTTTTAAACTATTTCTCACCTTATCCATGTCAGGTCTCCTTTATTTGCCCAGAGAGCACCTGGAAAGATGCCTAATTAGAGGAAGCCAGCTCACTGTTTATCTGAGGAGCTGGACCTCAGCACTCACCATGGCTCACCTCCGAGCTGAAGGTCAGTCCACGACATCATAGCTCCACTCCATGTTAATGACACTGAGTGCAGTCAGGCTTTCTTAAAGGTTCAAAAATGTATAGGCTTAAAGCGGAGCTTGGATAAAAGAGGTTGCATGGAAACTGCCTTATATAGTATAAGACTGCAGCAGAGGAGAAATTTTTCCTTATACAATGCCACACATAGTAGGCTATCAACAACTGATGATTCATAAATAAACTCTGGCCATCTCTAGACAAAAGGCTGCGTCTATGAGCCAGAATCAAATTTGCACAACAATTTTTCTCAAACTTTACTGCTTAAGCGCAGCAAAACAATGTGAGGCGGGGAGAAAAAGGATTATCTAAGGTTAGGGAAAAACCAGCTCATTGAAAGAAATTCTTTGAAGTCATATCTCCTCTCTTTAAAGTTCATGTAAATTTTAAAGTCTATATTGTTCTATATAACTATTTAGCTTATGGCTTCAGGCACCACCTTGACAAATAGTTGAAGAACACAGCAATCTATCATCCTCTCTGAACATGTTAACCAAAGAAAAGTTTAGGAAAAGACTTTGGGAATGACTTATACCTACTTTGAATTTACATACCCCCAATATTTGTAAAAATTATTGATTTTTATATTAAATAAAAATTATATATTTTTATATTTATATTTTTTATATTTATATTTTTATATATATATAAAAATTATATGATTTTAAAAATTATTTTATTTTATTTTTGGCATTTCATTAGGTAGATACATTTTGATGTTTTCAAAGATTAGTAAATATTTTATATCATAACATACTGAATTTTGTATTATGAGAGAAAGTATATAGCAAGTAACTTTGTATTAACCACTTGATACGTATCTGACACTAATATAGTATTGAATTATAAATATCATAAAAATGCCAACTAATATTTCACTATATGTGGTATGAAGACAAATGATTTTTTAAAAAACCTTGAAATTTGTATACACTGTTTTATAATAGCATCTTCTGCAAATACAAGAATATTATGTAGAAATTTTCTTCAAAAGGATGAAAATAGTTTCTTTTCCCCTTTCTTATAGCAGATGCAATAGGTAAAAGAGAATTAACTTCCTTTAGTCCTAGTGCCTTGAAACTAATCCACACTTACGTCATAAGTACTGAGTGCTAATACTGAGCATATCTTCAATTTTCAGTTCTAGTTCTGACTTGTAGGCAAGTGTGATAAACACTAAAACAAGTAAATTTCTATTGTTCAACTAGGTTATGCTTTATTAGTGTTACCCGATATTTTTGGCTGAAGCTAGTTTCTTCCTAAAAAAGGTACGTGTGCTGTGTGCTAAGTCACTTCAGTTGTGTCTGACTCTTTGTGACCCCATGGACTGTAGCCCACCAGGCTTCTCTGTCCATGGGATTCTCCAGGCAAGAATACTGGAGTGGGTTGCCATGCCCTCCTCCAGGGGATCTTCCCAACCTGGGGATTGAACACACATCTCTTGCATCTCCTACCTTGGAAGGCAGGTTTGTTATGTAATAGCCCCAGGGGTTATTCTATAACAATACCCTAAGTACTGTGACTTTCATAGAACATGTTCACTGGGAATCAAAAGAGATTTATCAGGTAGTACTCTCAACACGCATGAGGGGGTGAAGGAAGCACAAGGGGGCAGGAGAGAAGTCAAACTACGAAGTGGTCACAGTGAAGGCCCAACTGATCCTACTGGGAGCTTTGCAGCAGGTATGACCCTGCAGAGTCATCCCAAATCAGGGCAGGGGGCAGAGTTTATACCCCATACTGCCCAGGGGACAGAACCTTGGGTGTGGCAGCTCCCTCAAGGTGAGTCTCCCAGGAGGCCTCAGTCACGAGCTATCAGTTACCACCACAGAGCAGGCAGGAGAATTTGTGCTTCAGTCCTGAGACAGGCGGGACGTGGAATCAGACCCCGGCACAGTGACAGCTATGGTAACCTCTGTTCAGTCTCTAGGGATTTTAGAGGAAGTCAGCTATTTTTTCTTTCCTAGAAGGCAGACACAGTAGTAGTTATCTTACTGTCCCAGTGCCTTAACACAATTTTTGACACCCAGAAAATGCTCGATGAAGTTTTGCTGACCAGCATTCCCCTGAAGATGTGAGTCAGGTTTTTTTTTTTTTTTACCTGACACTAAACTCTGAAGACAAGAAATCTTGGGTCCTCAAATTCTGAAGGCAGGATGATGTCTCTTCTGAAGAAGACAGGAATTGTGGGCAAAGGATAATTGCCAGACGATGTTAGAGAATACTCTGTATACAACACACATATTGCAGAAACTCACTTAAATGGATTTCTTTATATTTTACTGTAACTATGATTAATAAGGATCAGCTCACTGTTTCAACAGATTTCAGTAAGTTGTATGTTTGGTGGGGAAGAATCTGGCAAGGTGAAATCTTAAATATGATTGCTTTAAATAAATGATTGAATAAATCATTTTTTGAATAAATGATTTAATTCATTCTACTTATATTTGATGTATATCTATTGTGTATCAGGCCTGATACATAATGATAAATAACATTATGGCTCTTTCACAGTCCAGCACAAACTAATGATTACAGAAAATCAGGTAAAAATTTTGTTTTGAAAAACTTTAGGAGCCATGTCCAGTATGGGACAGCAAGATGTCATTAAAAACATGAATCATCATTAATATCTTTAATGTGTAAAACTCTCTTTCAGTAGAGAATCATGTTAAAAGAAAAAAAAAATCTAATTTCTCCAGTACATGTGGACCTCCCAGCTTAGGAAGATTAGAACTAAAAGAAGTTCAAGAAACATTCTAAGAATTTTTTACTATTGAGAACTTTTGTCCTCGGCCATCTCCAAGACCACACTCCTTTTTATAACTTCCATCCTCCCCTGCTTGTGAGCTAGGGTATGTCAATGAAATACCAAAAACAGAAGAGAAAATTAGTCCCAAATATGACTGAACATGATTGTCAGAGCTGTGCAGACTGAAAGTGCACACACATTCCTCAACATTTGTGTTATCCTGGTTGGAAGCTTTTCTAACTCTGCCTGCTTCTTCCCAACTGTCCGTACAAAGATATTTTTGTTAACCATCTGCTAATTAACAGAATTCTCATGTGTCACGAGGCCGATGACAACCAAATCTGATTGCTCAAAACTGGCCCTTCCTTCCTTTACCCCCTTGTCTTCTTCCTTTCCCTCCATCTTGATTAATCTTTGAGAAAAACATGATACACAAAAATAATAAGGCACGATCCCTACCCAGTATACTCAGCCTGGTGGAAGTCAGACCCACAGGCTTGCGCTTAGTTGCTTAGTTTCTCCATTTCCTTCTCTAGTGGATCTTCCTAACCCAGAGAGCAAACCCACATCTCTTGTGTTTCCTGCATTGCAGGAACCTCTGAGCTTTTGGGAAAATTATAACACGATATATACACTTAAAAATGAACACGTGAATTGTATGTCTATGTATATACATATAGACAGATACATGATATACATATATACATATGTATGTATATATACTATGCCATGTTAAATATTTTTAAAATATGTCATACATATTCTATATATTATACAAATATATGGGTTTCCCTGGTGGCTCAGTGGTAAAGAACCTGTCTGCCTATGTAGGGGATGTGGGTTCGAGATATATATATATACATACATGTATATGTTTTATGTATATATCTGGTTCTTCCTCTGCCTGCCAGTGCAAGGGACTCAGGAGATGCAGGTTTGGTCCCTGGGTGGGGAGGATACCCAGGTGTGGGAGGTGTAGCCACGCTCCAGTGTAATTGCCTGGAGGGTTCCATGGATGGAGGAACATGGCAGGGGTGCAAAAAGTCAGACACAACTGAGCACACACACAAAAACAAACGAAAAATAAGTAAAACAAAAGACAAACTTTCAAAGGAAGAAGCAGGCTCAGATGGTAAATCACGGCCTACAATGCAGGAGAGTGTGCTTCGATTGCTGGGTCAAGATCAAGAGAATGGCTACCCACTCCAGTATTCTTGTCTAGAGAATTCCATGGACAAAGGAGCCTGGCAGGCTACAGTCCATGGGGTTGCAGAGTCAGACATGACTGAGTGACTAACACTTCCACTTCACTTTCACTTTTTTGACAAGACCATTTTTATTTACACACAACATGAATGCAAGAAGTCCTAACGCATCTACCAAAAACATACTAGAGCTATTACATTTAGTAAGTTTACAAAATAAATATATATAAACATTACTGAAAGAAATTAAAGAATATCTGATAATTGGATTGATTGAACTGATTAAATGAATTGTTTAGAACACTTACTATAAACTATCAACTATCTTCGAATTGATATATACATAAAGTGACACCTCAATTCAAATCTGATCAGATTTTCAGTTTGTTTTGGGTAAAACTGGTAACATAATTCTAAAATTTGTATAGAAATGCAGAGGACCTTGAAAAGTCAAGCACTCTATAAAAAGAAAAAAAAAAACTGGGAAAACATTTACTGTCTGATTCAAACTCATTATAAAGCTATATTAATCAAGCCAATGTGGTATTGACATAAGGTTAGACAATTAGGCCAATAAAACAAAACAGATACATTACTATATACACAATAGACAGCTAGTGGAAAGTTGCTATATAACACAGGGAGCTCAAGCTGGGCTCTGTGACAACCTAGAGGAGTGGGATGCGGGGAGGGGTGGAGGGAGGTTCAAGAGGGAGGGGACATATGTATACTTAAGGCTGATTCACGTTGTTGTATGGCAGAAGCCAGCACAACATTGTAAAGCAACTATCCTCCAGTTAAAAATAAATTATATATATATGTATATATATGTATGTATGTGTGTATGTATGTATTTCTGGCTTCTAAGGGAAGCCAGCCTGCATGCTGTGAGGACTCAAGCAACCCTGATGGCAGGCCCACATAGAAAGGCCACCTGCCAGTAGCCAGCCCTAATTTGCCAACCCTGTGATTGTGCCACTTTGGAAACAAATCCCCCAGAAGTTAAGCTTTCAAATGGCTCCAGGTGACATCTGACCACAACTCTTAAAAGACCCCCAAGGCAGAACTGCCCAACTAAACCACTTCTAAATTCCTGGTCCATAGACATCCCCAGTAATCATAAATGATTACCATTGCTTTAAGCTACTGTTGGGGTAATTTGTTACGCAGCAATTGAAAGTCATTCAGTTGTGTCCGACTCTTTGTGATCCCGTGGACTATATAGTCCATGGAATTCTCCAGTCCAGAATACTGGAGTGGATAGCCTTTCCCTTCTCAGGGGATCTTTCCAATTCAGGGATCGAACTCAGGTCTCCCACATTGCAGACAGATTCTTTACCAGCTGAGCCACAAGGCAAGTCAAGAATACTGGAATGGGTAGCCTCTCTCTTCTCCAGAGAATCTTCCCAACCCAGGAATCAAACTGGGGTCTCCAGCATTGCAGGCGGATTCTTCACCAACTGAGCTATAAGGGAAGCAGCAATAGATAACTAATTATATTAAAGTTAATTGTATTAACTAATTAATTATAATAACTAATTATATTAACTGATTAATAGATAACTAAAATGAGCTATGCAGCGATCGATAACTAATATAGTTGGGCAGGTGAAGGTCACAGAAGTCACTGGGTGAAAAAGTGAAAGTGTTCAAGGAAAAAGAGAAACAGCAAAAGCTCAGAATGCGTAGGGCTGAAAGTGAATCTCTAGTACTATAGAATTAATTTTAGGACTGAAAAATAAAAGATGTGGATGGAGCAATAGCCAGAGCCAAGTCATGAAGGGTTTTGTATGCTGAGTTAAAGAACTTGAGGTTGAGCTCAACAAAGATTTTCAAAATGGGCTCTCTGGATCACTAAATTCAGATGAGTTAAAATTCCCCAGGGGAATTTTAATAATGACCTGAGCTGATCCCCAAGTCCATGAAAATTTAAGTATGTGCTGACAAATGGAGAGCAATCGGCAAACAACTGTTTAAGAAAAAAAGGGTAAGCAGATCAGGTAGGGGTTCCCTGGAGAAAGAGAACCAAGCATGGCTTTCTTGATATGAGAGAAGCCATTTTTGGCCTAAGCCATTTTGTGACCTAAGCCTGACCACAATGCTTGTCCTTTAAAACAGGTCTCAGGAATTAATAATCTTAAGGGAACAAAAGAATGCAGAAAAAAAATGAGAGGAAAGAGAACTAACAAAATTAATATATCCGTTGTAAAAACTCCCAGTTCTCTTTCAATCGTAAGCATTAGCCTAAAGTGCTCAACCATGGGATCAACTAGAGCCTAAGGGATGATGATGTTGACCTTTTGTGACCCTCCTGACTTGAGTCAACTAAAGCTTGTGCTGTATAACACCCAAGCCCTTCCTGGGGATGAATGTACCCTGAGCTTAACACTTTCCTAATTTTGGTTTGGGAAGACACAGCTTTGGGAAAGATCCCTGGTGTCTCCTTACTTGCTACAAGTAATGAGAAATCCTTCCTTCTCCAGATCTTTGGCTTGGTTGTGTCTTTTGGCTCAACACCTACCAAGAGATGAACCAATTTTTCAGGTAATAGGACTTGGTCAAAACTGAGTTTCAGATGAACCATGGCAGTTCTGTGGTGAACAGTTTGGGAAAGATAGAGACTCTTCTTTGAACTGGTTCTATGAAGACTTACCTTCTAGAACTAACACCAAAAAAGATGTCCTTTTCATCACAGGGGATTGAAATGCAAAAGTAGGAGGCAAGAGATACCTGGAACAACAGGTAAGTATGGCTTTGGAGTACAAAATAAAGCAGGGCAAAGGCTAACAGAGTTTTGTCAAGAGAACACACTGGTCATGGCAAACACCCTTTTCCAACAATCCGATAGACGATTTTACACATGGACATAACCAGATGGTCAATAACTAAATCTGACTGATAATGTTCTTTGCAGCCAAAGATGGTGAAGCTTTATACAGTCAGTGAAAACAAGACCTGGAGCTGACTATGGCTCCTTATTACGAGCTCCTTATTGCAAAATTCAGGTTTAAACTGAAGAAAGTAGGGAAAACCATGAGGCCATTCAAGTATGACCTGAATCAAATTCCTTAAGATTATAGAGTGGAGGTGATGAATAGATTCAAAGGATTAGATCTGGCAGGCCAAGTGCTAAAAAACTATGAACAGAGGTTTATAATGTACAGGAGGCAGTGACCAAAACCATCTCAAAGAAAAAGAAATGCAAGAAGGCAAAGAGGTTGTCTGAGGAGGCTTTACAAATAGCTGAGGAAAGAAAAGAAATGAAAGGCAAAGGATAAAGGGAGATATACTCAATTGAATGCAGAGTTCCAGAGAATAGCAAGGAGAGGTAAGAAAGCCTTTTAAAGTGAACAATGCAAAGAAATAGAGGAAATTAAAAAAAAATAAAAAAAATAAAGTGAACAATGCAAAGAAATAGAGGAAAACAACAGAATGGGAAAGACTAGAAATTTCTTCAAGAAAATTAGAGATACCAAGGGAATATTTCATGCAAAGATGGGCACAATGAAGGCCAGAAATGGCAAGGACTTAACAGAAGCAGAAGAGATTAGGAACTGGTGGCAAGTATACACAGAAGAACTATACAAAAAAGATCTTAATGACCTGGAAAATCATGATGGTGTGGCCAGTCACCTAGAGCTGGATGTCTTGGAGTGCGAAGTCAAGTGAGTCTTAGGAAGCATTAGCACAAACAAAACTAGTGGAGATGATGAAATTGCAGCTGAGTTATTTAAAATCCTAAAATATGATGCTATTAAAGTACTGCACTCAATATGTCAACAAACGTGGAAAACTCAGCAGTATCCACAGGACTGGAGAAGGTCAGTTTCATTCCAATTCCAAAGAAGGGCAGGGCCAAAGATGCTCAAACTACCACACAATCACACTCATTTCACATGCTAGCAAAGTAATGCTCAAAATCCTTCAAGCTAGACTTTAGCAGTAGTATGAACTGAGAACTTCCAGGTATTCAAGCTGCATTAGGAAAGGCAGAGAAACCAGAGATCAAATTGCTAACATTTGCTGGATCACGGATAAAGAAAGAGAATTCCAGCAAAACACCTACTTCTGCTTCATTGACTGTGCTAAAGCCTTTGACTGTGTCGACCACAACAAACTGGAAAATTCTTAAAGAGTTAGGAATACCAGACCTCCTTACATGTCTCCTGGGAAATCTGTATGCAGGACAAGAAGCAACAGAATTGGACATGAAACAATGGACTGATTTCAAGTTGGGAAAGAAGTAAATCAAGGCTGTATATTGTCACCCTGCTTATTTAACTTATATGCAGAGTATATCATCTGAAATGCTAGGCTGGATGACTCACAAGCTGGAATCAAGATTGCTGGAAGAAATATCAACAACCTCAAGTATGCAGATAATACCACTTTAATGGCAGAGAGAGAAGAAGAACAAAAGAGCCTATTGATGATGGTAAAAGAGTGAAAAAACTTGACATAAACCTCAACATTCAATAAATGAAAATCATGACATTCAGTCCCATCACTTCATGGCAAATAGATGGGGAAAAGTAGAAACAGTGACAGATTTTATTTTCTTGGGCTCCAAAATCACTGTGGATGGTGACTGCAGCCATGACATTAAAAGACACTTCCTCCTTGGAAGAAAAGCTATGACAAAACTAGACAGTGTATTAAAAAGCAGAGATAACACTTTGCTGACAAAGGTCCATATAGTCAAAGCTATGGTTTCTCGAGCATTCATGTACGAATGTGAGAGTCAGGCCATAAACAAGGCTGAGCACCAAAGAATTGATGCTTTTGAACTGTGGTGCTAGAGAAGACTCTTGAGAGTCCCTTGGACAGCAAGGAGGTCAAACCAGTCAATCCTAAATGATGTCAACCTTGAATATTCATTGGAAGGACTGATGCTGAAGCTGAAGCTCCAATTCTTCGGCCACTTGATGTGAAGAGCCGACTCATTGGACTAAACCCTGATGATGGGAAAGACTTAGGGCAAGAGGAGAAGGCACAACAGAGGATGAGATGGTTGGACGGCATCACTGACTCAATGAACATGAGCTTGAACAAGCTCTGGATGACAGCAAACTCTGGGCTTCTCTTGTGGTTCAGCTGGTAAAGAATCCACTTGTAATGTGGGAGACCTGGGTTCAATCCCTTGGTCAGGAAGATCGCCTGGAGAAGAATACTGCCTACCCACTCCAGTATTCTGGCCTGGAGAATTCCATGGATGGAGTCACAAAGAGCTGGACACGACTGAGGGACTTTCACTCACTGCATGATAGTGAAGGACAGGGAAGCCTGGTGTGCTGCAGTTCATGGGGTCACAAAGAGTAGGACAGGACTTAATGACCCAACAGCAACAACGGTTCCACCTGGGATTCCTCCATAGTCTTAGAGAACAGCTCCTGGTTTCTGTTGACATGGCTGATCTCTATTTATTTCATTGAAGTGTCACTTGGCCACACCCTTAGTGTTTCATTTTTTGCAATATGGATGGGCTGAGAATTTTCTAAATCTTTTACATTCTATTTCCTTTTTGCTTAACAAGTTCGTCACTTCTCTCTTTTCATATTTTACTATAAGCAGTCATGAGATGCCAAGCCACAGCTTCAACACTTTCCTTAGAAACAGTTTCAGCTAAAATATCCAATTTCAATGCTTGAAATTTCCACCTTCCACAAAACAGTAGAACATGACACAATTCGGCCACATTCTCTGTCACTTATAATAAGAGTGACCTTTCCTCCAGTTTCCAATAACATGATGCTCATTTCCGTCTAAGACCTCAACTAAATGATTATTGCCATCCATATTTCTACTAATACTCTGTTCAGGATTATTAAGGTATTTTCTAAAACAATTATTTTCTACTGTTCTCCTCTGTTTCTGGGCTCTCATAAGAATTGCCCTTAATGGTCTGTTCACAATGATGTTGGCTTTTTCTAGCAGGCACTTCAACTCTTTCAGCCTTAATCCATTAACTACTTCCAAAGCCACTTCCACATTTTAAGGTATTTGTTAGAATTGCACCCCACTTCTTAGTACTGTTTCTGTCTTAGTTCATTATAGCTACTATAAAAGAATACCACAGATTTGGTGGTTTACAAACAAAAGAAATTTATTTCTCAGTCTGGAGGCTGGGAACTCTAAGATCAAAGTAACAGGCGATTTGGTGTTTGGTGAAAGTTAGTCGGCCACCTGGGTCATGTAACCGCTGTCCTCTATATGTCCACACCTGGTGAAAGGGGCAAGGAAACTCTCTAGGGTCTGTTTTATAAGGGCATTGAGGGTCCCACCTCCAAATATCACCATATGGTGGGTGGGGTTTAACATATGAATTTTGGGGGGGAAGGACACAAATATTCAATCTATAGCAGCGTGTTTAATCCTTAATGAGTTAATTTTTCATATGGTATGAGGTAAGAGTTCAAGTTCACATGTGGATATTCATGTGAAGTTTTCCCTACAGCATTTGTTGAAGAGACTAGCCTTTTCCCATTGTATAATTTTGGTATCTTTGTTGACAAATAATAGACCATATACATTACAGTTTATTTCTGGGCTCTCAATTCTTTTCTACTGCTCTGTATATCTATTTTTATGCCAGTACCACACTGTTTTAATTACTATAACTTTTATATTTTGATATCAGGCAGCATGACACCTTCGGTTCTGTTATTCTTTCTCAAAATCATCTTGGCTATTTGGAGTCTTTTGAGATTCCATATGAATTTTAGAATACTTTTTCTATTTCTGAAAATAAATACCACTAGAAACTTGAAAGGGGTTGCACTGAGACTATAGATCATTTGGGTAGTCTGAACATTTTAACAATATTGTCTTCCAAATAATTAACATGAATTCCTTCCCAATTATTTTTCTCCTTTAATTAAAAAAAAAATCAATTAATTTACTTATTTTGGGCTGCACTGGACCATCATTGCTGTGCATGGGATTTCTCTAGTTGCACCGAATGGAGGCCACCTTCTAGCTGTAGTGGACGGGCTTCTTACTGCAGTGTCTTTTTGTTGCAGAGCATGGGCTCTAGGGCACAGGCTCAGCAGTTGTGGCACATGGGTTAGTTGCCCTGAGTGTGTGGAATCTTCCTGGATCAGGGATTGATCTGTGTCCCTTGCTTTGGCAGGTGGATTTTAACCACTGGATCATCAGGGAGGTTCTCATTTAATTTTTTCATCATTGTTTATAGTTTTCAGTATTTTTCTTTTTTATTAGTTATCTTATTGTGTATATATATTTGTATATATTAACCAGGGACTATATTATCCATAATTCATATATATTTCTCAGTTTTTTCTTATTTCTTTCCCCCACTATCTTATCTTAGGAGTTTGAGATTTAGAAAATAATCATGTTCATAACTATTTATGCTCAAGAAGGTGGCAGGAACAAGGCTTTGCCAGCATCCCCAGGCACCCTGCCAGAGCTCCCCTACATTAGATTGTAGACAGGCGGATCAGTAGGGTGATCCCTATGATGCTCATACTTCCTGATCTCCTGACTTGGCTCCCAGCCTTGATCTTTCTGTATTAAATGTCTTTCTGCCTAACATTGTTCAAACAGTTTTGATTTTCCTGACAATAAACTGAGGCTGACTAGAGGAGAAATGGTTATCTGGCCCCTCCTCAGAGGACAGACCTACGCATTACCATCAAGACAGTGCAGAGACACTCTGAGCTGCATTCAGGAAGATGCAGAAAACAAAAACACTTCATGTCAATGAGGAAGGACAGAAAAGACTTCCCTCATGTCAGAAATATCTCTTCCCAACTGCAAGCTGCAGGAAACTCAAGAACCTCTATCTGGAGGGTTTGATCAGCCCTCCCCAAATGCTAATCAACTACAGCTTACTCTGGAGTTAATTTCCTCTCATTTGGAAAAACTGTCCCAAAGGCTCCCCAGGCAAGTAGGACTGAGACTGCAGGACCTCCTCATATCAGAAATTGGAACTGGGCTCCATTATGGCGTTGGTGCCCTTCACTTTCTGGGAGGCTGAGGCCATGGGCAGTGCAGAAGGCATTGGAATGACCTCCATCTTTCTTGCAGTAGGCGAGGCAGATGCATGGGGTGCACACTGAAGCCTCTATCGTGGCTCAGGTGGTCTCCAAGAGTGCCAGCAAGTCCTTGGCTGGTCATCAGACATGGGTACTCCAAGGTCAGCTACATCCTGGTAGCCAGGGCCAGGCTCTGGCATGAGATACTCATGCACAGTACAATGCCCAGAAGCACCGCCAGCTTAGTGACGGCCACTGTGCTGAAGCTCCTGAGAAACAGCAAAGGGACCATGAGGGCCAACAGCAGTGATACAGGCAGGGTGGTCCCACTGACCTCAGAGCAGCTGGTTTGTCATAGTTGCTTAACCTCCTTGGTTAAGCTTATTCCTAAGTATTTTATTCCTTTTTATGCTATTACAAATTAGGATTTTCCCCTTCAATTTCATATTGGGATTGTTCAGTGTTAGCACATACAGTGCAACTTATTTTCGTGTGTTGATTTTTTGTCTTGCAACTTCGCTGAATTCATTTATTCATTTTAACATTTTGTGTGTGTGGACTCTCCTGGGTTTTCTACATATAAGGTCATGTCATCTGTGAACAGAGATAATTTTACATCTTCCTTTACGACTTGAATGCCTTTTATTTCTTTTTCTTGCCTAGTTGTTATGGCTAGGACTTTCAGTACTATGCTGAATAGAAACAGTAAGAGAGGGCATCCTTGCCTTGTCAGAGGCCATGAAGAAGTTGCTGGTGCACCTGGGCATCATACTGTGCATTAGTATCTCATGCCAGAGCCTGGCCTGGCTTCCAGGATGTAGCTGACCTTGGAGTGCCCATGTCTGATGACCAGCCAAGGACTTGCTGGCACACTTGGAGACCACCTGAGCCACAATGGGGCTTCGTGTGCACCCCACGCACCTGCCTTGTCTACTGCAAGGAAGATAGCAGTCATTCCAATGCCTTTTAAGATCTGCACTTAGATCTTAAAAGAAAAGCTTTCAGTTTTTCACAATTGAATATGATGTTAGGTGTGAATTTTTCATACATGCTCCTTGTTATGTTGAGGCAGTTTCCTTCTATTTCTACTTTGTTGAGTGTTTTCATCAGGAAACCTGTTAAACTTTGTCAAAAACTTTCTGCATCAATTGAGGTAATTATTTGATTTTTGCCCTTTATTCTGTTAAAGTGGTATATTACATTGATTTTCTTTTTCTTTTTTTTCATTTATTTTTACTAGTTGGAGGCTAATTACTTTACAATATTGTAGTGGTTTTTGTCATACATTGACATGAATCAGCCATGGATTTGCATGTATTCCCCATCCCGATCCCCCCTCCCACCTCCCTCTCTACCCGATCCCTCTGGGTCTTCCCAGTGCACCAGCCCTGAGCACTTGTCTCATGCATCCAACCTGGGCTGGTCATCTGTTTCACCCTAGATAATATACATGTTTTGATGCTGTTCTCTTGATTTTCATATGTTGAACCATCTTTGCATTCCAGAAATAAATTCTATTTGGTCACAGTATAAAATTCTTTTAATGTTCTGTTGGACTTTGTTGAGTATTTTTTGCATTAATATGCATCAAAAATAATGGTCTGTTTATATTACTTTGTTGTGGTTTGATATAAGAATAATTCTTAGTTCATATGATAAGCTTGGAAATGTTCTTGTAAATTTTGGGGAAGCATTTGAGAAGGATGGCTGTTAATATTTTTCTTTAAATATGTGATAGGATTCTCCAGCAAAGTCATCTAATATTGAGTGTTTCTTTTTGGGAGATTTTTGACTATAGAGTCTTTCTTCTTACTAGTTATAGGTCTGCTCAGATATTTTTTCATAATTTAATCTTGGGAGGTTGCATGTTCTAAAAATTTATCCATTTCTTCTGGGCTAGTCAATTTTTTGGTATACAATAGTTCCTAGAAGTCTCTTTTGATCACTTTAATTTCTGTGACTTCAGCTAAAATGTCTCTTCTTTCATTTTTGATGTTTGCTCTTTAAGTCTTCTCTGATTTATTCTTAGTCTAACTAAGCATCATCAGTTTTACTGTTCTTTTCAAAACATCAGCTCTTAATTTGGTGATTTTTTTCCTATCATTTTTACATTTCCTATTTTGTTTGCTTCTACTTTAATCTTAATTATTTCCTTGCTTATACTAACTCTGGGTTTAGCTTGCTCTTCATTTGTATTTCCTTGAGGTATATGGTTAGGTTTTTGATTTGAGGTCTTTCTTCTTTATTAATACAGGTTTTTACTAATGCTTTGTCTTTGTCTCATATGTTTTAGTATGTTTTCAGATGCTTTTTAACTTCCCTGTCATTCCTTCTTCTATCTCTTGGTTTTTCAAGAGTGCATTAATTTCCATGCTGTGAATTTTCCAGTTTTCCATTTACTATTTATTTTTAGTTTTATCCCATTGTTGTCAAAAAAAGGTATTTGGTATGGCTTCAGTCTTTTTAGTGTTAAGACTTGTGTGGTCTAATGTGTGATCTGTCTTAGAGGATATTCTATGTGTACCTCAGAAGACTGTGTTTTCCACTGTTATTAGTTGGAGTGTTCTGTATGTACCTGTGATATTCAGTTAGTCTATACTACTGTTCAAATCCTTTATTTCCTTATTTATTTTATGTATAGTTGTTCTATTATTGAAATTAGAGCATTGAAATCACTTCCTAATTTTAGAGATTTAATTCTACTTCTCCCTTTAATTCTGTTAATATTTGCTTCCTATATTTAGTGCTCTGATGTTAGTTGCATATATAACTGTTATATCTTTCTGGTTAATTAACTCTTTTACAATTATATAATATCCTTCTTTGTTTCCAATGATAATTCGTGACTTAAAGCCTATTATGGCTGATTTAAATATGGCCACCCTACTTTCTCTTGGTTACCATTTGCTTGTAATATCTTTTTCCATTCTTTTATTTTCAACCTGTGTGTCCTTATATCTAAAATTAGTCTCTTATAGAGAGCTCACAGTTGGATATTGTTTGTTTGCTTTTTAAAAATCCATTCAGTCACTCTATGCCTTTGATAGTGCTTAACCCATGCAAATTTCAAGTAACTACTAATTGGGAAGGATTTATTATTGATACTTTGTTCATTGTTTTCTGTAAGGCTAGAGTATTTTGCCCTTTTCATCTCTGGCTTTTTTCTTTAGATTTTATTGATTTTGGGTAGTGATGTGCTTTAATTCTACTATCTTTTCCTTTGTGCATCTTCTATAGGTATTTTCTTTATGGTTACTATAGGATTATATAAAACATCTTATAATTATAACTGCTAACAACTTAATTTCAACCTCCTTTACATATCTCCCTTCAGCTTATCCCTGTCATAAGTGATATTTTTTATTTTACATCCATAATATAGTCTTAGAGTTATTTGTTATGCCTCTTTTAAATTCCATACTAAAATCAAATGCAATTTGTGCACTACCATTATAGTATTCTGTATTTGTTTTTATATTTAACTTTACCACAGAGGTTTATATTTTCTTAAGCTTGGACTCCATTTAGCACTTTTAGTAAGGCAGATTTAGTGGTGATGAAATCCCTCAGGTGTTGTTTATATTTAGGTCTTTATATCTCCTTCATTTTTGAAGGACAGTTTTGCTTGATAGAATATTCTTGGTTGCCAGCTTTCCTTTTCCTTTCAGCACTTTGAATATATCATCATATTCCCTTCTGACATGTAGCGTTTCTGCTGATACATCACTTGATACTAATAGGAGTACTCTTGACAAGTCACTTTCTCATTCTGTTTTCAAAATTCTCTGTCTCTGAATTTTTACAGTTTGATTTTTAATATATCTTAGTATAGGCCTCTTTGGATTCTTCCCAGCTGGAGTTTTTGGGCTTCTTGAATTTGGGTGTCCAATTTCTTTCTCAGATAGGGAAGTATTCAGACATTATTTCCTCATATAAGCTCTCTGTCTCTTTCTCTCTTCTCCTTCTGGGACTCCTGTAAGGCACATATTGCTTCATTTAACGGTGTCCCATGAATCTATTAGGCTGTCTTCATTTTTCTAGGTTTCAGAAATTGACTTTTATTTTTTATACTCAACTGTAATCTGCTTCTATATAGCTTCTACTTAGTGTTCCTATTCCAACCCTTATGAGAAATTACAACCAGTAGGCCTGAGATTTTTATTTTTGTTTTTTAAATTATGTAGAACAGTTCTTTATTTAAAGGTGGTTATAATGACTCACTCTTGATTGGCTTGGTTCTGGACGAACATCTCCAGGATCTTTTGCCATATGGATCCAAGATCTTATCTCCATCCTTATACCCGCTGTGGAGTCCAATTTACTTTTGCCACTCCTAAAATGTTCTCCAAAGGAATCCAGAACTGACCACAGGATTCCAGGTGGTATCTGATCTAGATAAAGCAGGAGAACAGTTACTTCCTACTATGAACTCATTTTCTTCCTGACAATGGGACCCTTCTTTAGTTTTTCTTTTTTCTTTCTTTTTTCTTAAAGCTAGCTCAACAAGTTAGACTTGTTTTTTCTTTTCTAATTCCTTATATATTTTTCAGGTATAATGATAACAATTCAAGTCTTCATTATTTTGCACTTATGAAGAAATCCCACAGTTTCAAGCCCTGGAGTCCTAAATGTGGAATGTGATTAACATATAAAATGACAGGTTTTATTACTTCACTGAAACTCAACATACTCTGATTTTTCATCTTTCTCATCCAGGTTTCCCTCTACTTTTTCCTTGTTTTTTACTTAATATCAAAACTATGTTTCTTTGTTCAATTATATTTGGGGGGCCCAGTGTTTTGTGCAATTTATTTGTTTAATACCATTTCTTTTTGATTGTAGTGAAGTTCCATAAGGAAAAGGACTTTGTTATGTTTGCTGATATGCCTTGTGTTTAAGCACATTGCTTGGCCATTGTTCATAGTCAATACATATTTACCGAGTAAAAGAAAATGCTTCCATTTTCCTTTGAAGGCTATCTGTATTGGTTGGGTCTTTCAGGAAGTTGACATGGATATGGAATTAGGAATGCACACAGTTTATTGGAGCAATGCCTGTGAAAGACAACAGCAAGAAGAAACAGAATTAGGCAGAGAGAGCCTCAAACAGTCTTGTCCAAATCAGGAGGAGCTCTAGAGTGAAGACTTCTCATTAGAGAAGTCCTGTGTAGTGAAATAACATCCAGGCTCCAGTACTTCAGCCTCTTAGGAGCCAATGGTCATCTCTTTTCACATGTAATAAGCATTAAGTAAAATTTATTATATAAAATAGCAAAACCATAAGACTTCGTGCTCCCCTCTCCTCTCACTTCCCAGAAAGGAAGAATGTGCTTAAAGAGAGGATCAATTCCTGGTAGTTTACTCATTAGAACTCATTAAAAGGTAACAGAAACCAAAGCTAGATAGTTTAAGAAAACAAAAGCAAGGAGGTGGGGGGGGGAAGTATATTTTGATGATAAATAGATTCTTGACAGACCCTAAAAGCAATATGAATCCAGGTCTCACTGAGCATAGAACGGCTTCTGGAACCCAGGCAGTGTTCCTTCTTCATATCATGCCCGAGTCTCTCTGTTGCTTATTAGTTCCATTTATCCATAGACTGAATTTCTCCATTTCTCCTGTCCTTCAAGGTAAAGTGACTGTATAACAGCTTCTGAATTTACCTTACGTGGTTATAGTACAAACTAACAAGTTGCTTCTTAGATCCAAACATCAATTACCATGAGAAAGATTAGGGTAAAGACTCTGCTTGGTTCATCTTGGATCATGTTTTTAACCCAGTTCCAATTATCCATGGCAGGACAATGAAGTAGAATGGAAGGTGAGATGGTAGAATGATAAGATGCAAATAAATATATCTGGTGAGTCCATCTCACACTTGTGTACTAGGGGAAAATTTCTAAGGGAAGGAAGTTAGCAACTGAAAGAAAGAATTTCCAGATCATTGGAAATGGGCTACAAAAAGATGTTATGGTAACTATATCCCTAGAAGTTATAAATAAAAGGCTTAAGGATGTAAAGAATCTACCTGCAATGCAGGAGACCTGGGTTTGATCCCTGGATTGGGAAGATCCCCTGGAGAAGGGAAAGGCTACCCACTCCAGTATTCTAGCCTGGAGAATTTCATGGACTGTATAGTCCATGGGTTACAGTCGGTCACGACTAAGTGACTTTCACTTTAGGATGTGATTTAGATACTGTCTTAAAGGCAAAAGAGACTCTCTCTTAGTGTCTCTTCATACTTTATAACTCCAGGGATCATGCACTCTCTCTCTTGAGGAGTAAGATTTTTTTCTATGTCCTTTAAGAACATCTTCAGAATTAAATTTGTTTCTAGAACAAGTGGGTAAATGGACACAGGCATCAAAGTAAAACAACTGAACTTCCCAGAAATCATTCTAGAGAGCTGATGTTAGGACTTGGAAGTTAACATATATATATATATATATATATATATATATATATATATATAACATATAATTAAAGTTACTTCAGGTAGGAAGGTAACTGATTTGGTAAATTTAACAGTCATTCTTTTAACTAAATTGGCTCATCAAAGAGCAGGCTGGGTATTTTTTAATGAGTTGCAATGCAGTGCAGAGCAAATAAAAATTTCTACACATGTCAATGTAAAACTAAATTCTACTTTGTGATCACAATAAATACTTTGACCTTTTATTAAGGTCAGTGTCAAAAGTTTATTAATTCAGTGTTAGTTGAGTTTATTAATTCTATTGCATCCATTCACAGTTTCACTTAACAAACGCACATCTAGTGCCTCCAGCTACATCAGGCTCTGTGCTGGGTTTGGGAGATACAAAAGTAAATCACATATTCTTTCTCTTAAGACACCAATATGTGGTATATAGTCACATAGGCAAGAAAATAACAAGACAATGAAAAGTACTACAATACAACCACAAAAAGCTGTTGAGGGAGTCCAGAGTCGGCAGTAGCAAAGATCAACCTGAAGCTTTCAAAATATGGATCTTTGAGAAACTTTGAACATGAAAGTCTCAAAATGGATCTTTGAGAATTTTTGTGGAAGTGTTGTATTGTCTACATCAGATCCAAAGTGCTGTTTTCAACAGGAGGCACTTCTTCCAGGTCCTGATTAATTCATATTTTTATCATGCTTCAGAGAAAGTTGTAAACCTGGTGTATTTTTTAAGATTGATTCTGCAACAAATCACCACAAATATAATGGCCTAAAACAACACCTTTTATTTTCTCACAGCTTTGACAGGTCAGAAGTGCAGCAAGACATGATTAGATTTTGTGCTTAGGATCTCATAAGGGTAAAATCAAGGCATCAGCCAGAGGTGCAGTTCTCAGTCTCTTGAAGCCAAGGATCCTTTTTCAAGCTCAATGGTTATTGGTAAAATCCAGTTCCATGTGGTTGTAGGACTGTAGTTCCCATTTCCCTGTATCTTCCAACTCAACAACAACACAGAATCCTTCTTATGATTTGAATATTTCAGAATTCCCGTCCTGCTTTAAAGGGATAATGTAATCTCCCTATCTTAAGGTCTTTTGGTTATTAACGTTAATTACATTGTGAGGTCCCTTTTGCCATGTAACATAACATGGGTTGGGCTTCCCTGGTGGCTCAGCTGGTAAAGAATCCACCTGCAATGTGGGAGAGACCTGGGTTCGATCCCTGGGTTGGGAAGATCCCCTGGAGAAGGGAACGGCTACCCACTCCAGTAATCTGTCCAGTCCATGGGGTCACAGAGTCGGACACAACTGAGTGACTTTCACTTTCACAACATGGGTGTAACACCAGAGAGAGAAACAGTCATGGGATCAAAATTTTGTCTGCTACACTCGATGTATGTATATTATTCCTCTCTCTGTGCCAATTTCTTTGGAATCACTACAAGAAGTGAC
The DNA here is from genome assembly GCF_019320065.1 of Cervus canadensis. Taxonomy (NCBI): domain Eukaryota; kingdom Metazoa; phylum Chordata; class Mammalia; order Artiodactyla; family Cervidae; genus Cervus; species Cervus canadensis. Next base: position 54,017,894 of record NC_057396.1, on the reverse strand, counting down.
CTGAGAAAGAAGATGTATAAGGCAATGCCTAAAAAAAATAAAGATTTCTTTGTGTTATGACAGATATTCAAAGTCACAGAGTCCTAATTTGAGGCTTAATTTCATTCAAACTTCCTATCACATGTTAGGGTGGTCAGTGAAGGTAGAGGTGGACAGTGAATCCTGGGATGTGAACTCAAGGCTACACGCCTTGAGAACTAAAGTTTCTGAACACTAATGCTGATTCTGCCTGTAAACAGAGATATTATATATGAACTACATTGGGAAGAAAAAAGAGAGGGAAAAAGGAAGGAAATATTAATGTGTCAAACACATTCACACTCCCACTCTCTCATGGAATCCTCAGAAATACTCTATTTAGCATTCTCTTCTGCATTTATAGAGGAGGAAAGTTCAGTCAGGTTAAGTGATTTTGCAAAGATTGTAGAATTTGCAAGTGGTAAAGCCAGAGAACCATGTGTAACTGCAAAGTCCATGGTCCTTCAGTTTACTTTACCAGTATTCCAAAGTTATAAGAAAAAGTTCTGCCTATCAGGAGCAGGAACTTAAAACAGAAACAATGTCCTGTGTGGAGTGAGCCATGATGTAACTAGTAAATGTAGGCCTCTGGACATGTCCGTGGAGCCAGGCCCAAATGTGGAGCTGAATGTGCCCAGTCTCCTCAAGAAATGAATCTGGAGGCCAACATACCTGGGCCTATATCAGCCACAACCATGGCAGGCAATGCCTCTTTTTCCTAGGAGTACATCCTGGTTCAGCCAGAATGCCATCTGGGTCTCTGCTTAATTTGAAGATGACAAATGATGGCTTAAAGGTGGGTTAACTCTCAGTACAAAGAGATGCTGGTATTAACCTACGAAATCATTCCAGACCGCTCTACAAAATGGTATCAATAAAATGATGTTTTTGTCTCCGGGCCTTTCATCTGGTCTGAAATGCTCTGTCAAATGAGAATTTGTGCATAGACAGGAACCATTTCTGGGGTCAGAGAATGCCAGGCTGAAGTCCACCTCAGTCAGAGCTTCTGGTTTGGGTCTTTCTAAACAAACTCCGGCTCTTAGAACCTTTCCTGTTATGGAGAGCTTTCTCTTACCTCCTCTCCCTGCCCTCACACAAGCATGTCTGAGCAACTTTTTCTCAGAAACAGTATGACCTACATTTCTTTACTTTTTTTATTACTTCAAAATGTTCAATCTAACCTACCATGGACTCTCATATACAGAGGACTCATGTCATTCATTCCACAAACAGTGAGTGTCTAATGTGTGCTAAGCACTGTATTAGCTACCTTGGGCGCTGAAGTAAACATGACAGGTGAGGTTTTTGATCTCAAAGATCCTGAAATCTAAATCATCAGGGAAATGCAAATCAAAACACAATGAGATGTCATCTCACACATGTAACAGTGGCTATTATCAAAAGATAAGAAATAATAAATGTTGGTGAGGATGTGGAGAAAAGGAAAGCCTTGTGCACTATTGGGAAGAATGTAAACTGACATAGCCACTACACAAACAGCATGGAAGTTCCCCCAAAATTAAAAATTGAACTACCACATGATACAGCAATTTCACTTCTGAGTGTTTATCTAAAAAAAAAAAACAAAACTGAAAAGATATATTAATATACACCCTCAGGTTCACAAAAGCATTGCAGCATTATTTATCATAGTCCAAGTATGGAAACAACCTAAGTGTCTATCAAAGGGCAAATGGATAAAGAAAATGTGACATACAAACACAACAACACGTACGTATACACATACAAACAGTGGAATATTATTTAGCCATAAGAAAGAATGAAATCTTGCCATTTGTTACAACATGCTTGAGCCTTGAGGGCATATGCTATGTAAAATAAGTCAGAGAAAGACAAATACAGTATGATTTCACTTATATGTGGAATCTAAAAGAGAAAAACAAAAACGAGCTTATAGATACAGAGAACAGATCGGTGGTTGGGGTGAGAAATGGGTGGTGGGGAGGAGAAATGGGTGAAGAGGGGGAGAAATGGGTGAAAGACACAGACTTCTGGTTATTAAATAAATAATTCATGGAGATGAACAGTAGGATGACTATAGTTGATAATACTGTGCTGCACATTTGAAAGTTGTTAAGAGAGTAGATCTTAAAAGTTCTCATCATGACAAAAAACAATTTTGAACCATGTATGGTGACAGATATTAACTAGATTTATTGTGATAATTTTGTAATATATTCAGATATCAAATTATCATGTTTTATATCTGAAACTAATGAAGTATTATATGCCAATTATTTCTCAATAAAATATATCATGAAATCCAGTGGGAGGAGACAGGTAATAACAAAGCAAATACACAAATGGATAACAACATTGCAGGCTACAAAAATGATATGAGAGATACAAGCAGGGTTATGAAATACCAAATATCCAGCAGAGGCAACTTCAGACATAGAGCAAGAATAGACCTCACTGAGAAGATGATACTGACAGGAGGTCTGAAAATAAGGAGTAAAGAGTTGGACATATAAAAATTACATGTAGAGAGAACACTTGCAAAGGCCCTGGGGTAAGAAACAGTTTGGTATATTTGAAGACGAGAAAGGCAGCTGGTGTGCCAGGAGAGTAGTAAGTGAAGGAAAACGATGGTGAGAGATCAAGTTGGACAGGTAGACAGAATCCAAAACTTGGGGTGGGAGGGGCAGTCCTGTGGGTCATGGTATATATTCTTTCATTTTGATCCTTCCACAAACCTGTTAAGTAGTAGTGGGTTTTCTAGCAATGAAACTGAATGATGAATTTCATCCAAAGACCAAGAAGGCCTGGCCTTGCAGAGCTATTTTTAACCTAAAGAATAGTTCCAAATTGCCACATAAGTGAAATTCTTCTAATAGAATTTCTGTTTCCAGACCCTTGGATTGACGAGGCCCAGAAAATTCCAGAATTTATTGAAAAGTAAGAATTTTTGCAAAATATTTCAAGAAAGCTATCTTTATTATTTTTTTTTCTAAATAAATGTAAAGTAAATTATATTTATTTTTTTTATTATTATTTTTTTCCAGTGGGTTTTGTCATACATTGATATGAAAGCTATCTTTAAAATAGTGAACTAGGCATGAAATTATATGACTCCATCCATCTAAAGTAATAATGCAGGACTTCCCTGGTGGTACGGTGGCTATGACTCTGCCTTCCCAATGCAGGGGACCCAGGTTCCATACCTAATCAGGGAACGAGATCCCACATGTCACAATGAGTTCGCATGCTGCAGTGAAAGATTCTGCATGCCACAACTAATAGATCCCATGTGCTGCAACTAAGACAGGCACAGCCACATAAATAAATGAATTGAAATAAAATAAAAGTAAATAAATAAAGCCGATAACTGAAAACAGGTCAAGAGACAGGCAAATACGGTCATCTTCAACCACCTCTGTGCAGGTGATTTTTAAAATCTAAGCCCAGTCTCAATATCCCCCTCAATTCCATGCCTCCTATTCACTTCCACAGTGATTCTCAATACCTTTTTCTTGGCAGGATAACTTAGGAAGCTGAAAACACATATGAAGGGATTAAAAGTTCAAAACTGATTTAAAAATAAGTTTTGTAAAATTGAAATGTACCCAGTTACAACACCCATTTCCCTTAATCTCTATGTCACTGCATGGGTAGAAATGTTTACTGCTCTGACCTTTCTAGCTTCTGCTTGTTGAATGAGCTGTAGTAAGAAGGAAACAATAAAGGTGGTTTTATTTTTTATTTCTACTGCTGCCCTCAAACCATTCTACCAGGTCCTTCTTCTCTGTCCTCTCAAGCCATTTCTGTCTCTTTTCTGGTCATTTCTGAATAACAAAAGAATACCATTGTTTTCAAATATCAAAAATAAATCTAATATCATATGACATCCCTTATATGTGGAGTCTAAAAGAAATGATACAAGTGAACTTACTTACAAAACAGAAGGAGACTCCCAGACTCAGAAAATGAGCTTATTGTTGCCAGAGGCAGGGATGGGATAGTCAGGGAGTTTGGGATTGACATGTATACACTGCTATATTTAAAATGCATAACCAACAGGCACCTACTACAGCACATGGAACTCTGTTCAATGTTATGTGGCAGCCTGGATGGGAGGGGACTTTGGGGGAGAATGGATACTTGTATATGTATGGCTGAATCCCTTTGCTATTCACCCAAAACTATTACATTTTAATTGGCTATACTGCAATACAAAATAAAGAAATTTTAAAAGGGGGGGAATATCAATCTACAACAATATCCAACCTGTCATCTAATTTTAGGCACTTCCTTCCCTCATATGGAATGACCCAAGGATTCTATAAATTAGCAATGGGAAAAGGGATATGGCCAACTTTTTTCCTTTTCCAATATTCCATTCTCCATCTGTTTTCTCCTCCAGTCATTATGTTCCTGTAGGAGCATCAGAGTAAGAGAGCCATGGGGACTGACCCATGAGTTAATCATTTTTGCCCAAACAGTCCCTCCTCCCAAAAGAAAGAGAAGGCAATATTTTCTCACCTGTGTTGTGAAGAGGTGGAGGCTAGGTCCTGGGCATCTCTAAAACAGTTCAGCTTCTCAAGCTCAACTTGCAGACAAACAAAGTAGATTTAAGATAAACAGAATAATAAATTCCATCACAAAGAATTACAATATCTACACTTTATCCTCTGCCTTATAATATTCATTTACAGAGTCAGTTTCACCTTTATAAAGTGGCAACCTGGTGAGGGAAATCAAGGCAAAGAGAACAAGTAAATTGCTTCATGGCTCCAGGCCAAGTGAGCCTTCCAGCAGAGCTTCTTAGGCTTAGTTCCCCTCAGGCTTTGGCTTTAGAGTCTTCACTACCATGGGCTTTGTTGTTGTTCAGTTGCTAAGTCACGTACAACTTTTTGTGACCCCATGGACTGTATGTAACATACCAGGCTTCTCTGTCCATGGGATTTCCCAGGCAAGAATGTTGGAGTGGGTTGTTATCTCCTTCTCCAGGGGGTATTCCTGACCCATGGATGGGATTCATGTCTCCTGCATTGGCAGCTAGATTCTTTACTGCTGAGCCACCAGGGAAGACCCTGTCTTCACTTAAGATCTCTCAAAGCTGCCTGTGATAATTCTGCTGTTATACATTTCCTTCCATGCCTCATTCACCATTATTTATGACTGGTGAATACTGTTCTGTTACATTAAACTGCCTTAAGTTTATACTTAAATGATACTCAAATGCAGGGACACATGTTATACCATGGCTTTGTACAACAAACTGTATAGACTTAGGAGGATTGAACTCCCTTACACTTGAATAGTGCACTGTGCTTTATAAAACACTCTCTTTCTCTCTCTCTCTCTCTCACACACACACACACACACACACACATATCTCACTGATCCTTGTGAGGCAGATACTGAGATACTGTTATAGAGAAATACGACAAAAAGTTAGACAAAAGATTCCAGATGTTTACATTGGTTATTTATTTGTGTCGATGAATGATTGTCTCTGAACTTAGAGCCTGTCTCAAATTTCATTAGGTTTTACAAGTAAAGTAGAACCTACTGATATTTACCTATTCTCTGTAAAGAGAAATTAGAATTTATTCCACTTTGCAGAATGGCAAAGCTTGTCAAATTTGGTAGGATACGGGAAGTTAGTGATATTTGTTGGTAAAAGTTACTTGGTAACAAATGACCTAGTGTGAATGTATTTTAATAGTTAAGGTGGGAAATGTTTATGTGGGAGTTTATAATTCCTACCTCTCAAAAGTAAAATTAAAGATTGTAGGTGTAATTTATTCTCCTGAGTAGAGCATTTGCTCTGTGGGGATGTGGCCCATACGTCAGTGAGCATCAGGTGACTAGTTGACACTTCTGTGCCTTTTCACAAGGTGCTAACTGCAGTACAAAATGGGTCAGTTGCTGGACAATAAAAACATATCAAGGCAAAAACAAGTAGAGCAAAAGAAGGAGTGTGTACCATTTAAAGTTTTATCCAAAAAATTTCATTCAACTTAATTTTCTTTCTAGCTGTCTTTTACTATGTGAGGAGTAACCATGTCAGCATATCTGGATTAACATGGTGTTTAATACGCTTAAGTTATACAGGATGGTTGGCCCTGTCATATATTTTGCTAATGTCAGGCATAATTTTATAATAAAACAATTTGTATATTTTAAAAAACATGCAAATTATGAAATAGGAATTCTACCTTCTGCTTTTACTCTTTTTTGAGAAAACATGTCTTTTAAGTGCCTCTGAAACTGTCCTCATGCAAATTAGTGAATTTGTGAATTTTGACCATCATCAATGAAATGGTCATGAGAATTTGTGGCCAGATTTGTAAATAATTTCATATGATTAAATGGTCATCAGATTATGGTGATCATCTCTATTTTGGGTGCAGGCATTTTTTATTTATCTACAGCCCTTGGACAACATAGCTCATAGTAGGTATATAATAGATATTTAAAGGATAAGTACATATGGAAAGAGTAGAGAGGGAAGGCCATAACTTGTATCTAACAGCTTGAATAGCACTGGCAGCTGTCTCCATCTTAGCAACAGCAATATTTCTGAGGTTAAATGTCCATGAAACAAACCACTGTGCCCAAACTCCCATCATATGCACTTATCATTTATAGCCTTCTGTGCTATACTATATTCCTTGCATCATCTTTACCATTTATTTTATTTAATTAATTGGTAAACACTTTTCTTTTTCCTTAAAAATATTCACAAAGGAAGCAAAACCAATTCTGATATAAATCAGAAGAGCAGATACCTATGGGTGTGGAGACTGACTGGCATTTTTTAGAGAAATGAAAATGTTCTACATCTCAATGGTGTGTGTGTGTATGTATATGTGTGTATATATATATATATGTATATATATACACTTACATATATATAAATTTGTGATATATATAGATTTGTTTAAACTCATCTCGTTGAATTGTATACTTAAGAACTGTGCTCATTAAAATATGTAACTTTCCCCCCTCATTAAAAAATATATTTGAAGAAAAGAAATAGATCTGGTAACTTTAAATACAATCACAATTAAAATAACAGTGTTATTAAATTCTAGATAAGATTCCTTACAGAAGGCTCTAAGCCTGAAGCCTGTTCTCCTTTTTTTTTTAATTTCTTTGTTGTTTTAAATATATCTTTATTTTTAATTTTTATTTTTTGCCATGCGGCATGTGGGATCTTAGTTCCATGACCAGCGTCCCCTGCATTGGAAGCTCAGTCTTAATCACTGAACTACCAGGGAAGTCCTGCTCTCTCTTTTTTACAACAGAGATTATTAAATAATAATGATAATGCCCCCTTCCCCAAAACAGAGATATAGTATTAAAGAGTAAAAAGAATGCTAAAAACAGCTATGTCTCTTCATCTCATTTTCACCTTTATCCCTTTCTTTTCTTTAAAAAATGTTATTAGCATCCTTCCTTCTACTGTCAAATAGCCATGAGTCAGGCCTAACAAAGTAAGCTGCATGCTATGCAGAGGACACCAACCTCAGCAAAGGGCAGGTCTATTTACAAAGAGGGTGGCGGCCTAGCAGTATCAGAAAATTGGCTACATGCAGAGAAATTAAGCAAATAAATAAATATATCAAGAACAATGAAAGTCAGGTTTCTCACTATGGGAAAGAAAGTTATAAATATTGAAAAAGATAAAACTAGAATAAACCCAGCTGGCATTGGATTAGAACTGAATGTACCAAGGTGAGCAATAGTTATTATAGGTAGGTAAAGAAATAGATATAACTATAAAGGTACATGTAGCTCCTAGCTATCTGTTAAAAAGGTCAGGAAGCAGGGGCATCCAGTAGTAATGAGCACATAGTGATCACATGTGGGTTTCAAATAGTAAAGTGATCAGATTTCCTTGAAGAAATGACCAAATCCAGGGCTAGAACTGGGAAAGAACACAATGAGCCTAGCACATCTTTGGTAACAGAAAGTAAGGAAGTGCTCAAAGAAGGATGAGGGCCTAAGTGAACTTGGCTTTCCCTGGCCAAATCAAGGAAGGACTACTGGAGTGTTAAAATAAATGATACCATAATAAATTGCACTCACAGAATAAACTAATACTCCACTGATATAAATGAATGACAAAATAGATGGGGAAAAAGTTCTTCCTTCTGGTAGAAAGCCTCCAATTAAATCCAGAAAGATTAATGGTTTTAGAAAATCATCATTTAGCAACAAGCATAGTAATAATCCAGGTAAAAAATCTCAATGGATACTAAAGCTAGTAGGTGAAAATGACATGGGTAATGAGATTTTTACATCATTTCATAGTACCTCTCTATAAAGTACTTGCTGATTACAAAGGGAACAAAATTTGTTGATTACAAAGAGAAACCTGATGGACACTCTCTTGATCAAGTGAACAAAATGAACACTACTAATGGGACAAATAGACTTCATGTGCAGCTGATAGGAGACAATGAAAAGAATACAGTGTGACAATCTGACCAAAAATATATCACCTGGGTGTAATCATAAGGAGTTATTGGACAAATCCAAATGGAAAGATATTCGAAGAAAACAACTGGCCTATCTTTAAAAATGCCAAGATCATGAAAGCTAAGAAAAATATGGGTGCAAGAGGAGGACACTCTAAATTCTGCTCAGAGATGTCAAGGAAGGCTTACCACAGGAGACAATGTGCCTGTGGTCTTATAAAATGAAGTTTGTACATAACTAGGGAGGAAGTTCTTTTAGGCATAGGAGACATTTTCAAAGACATAGTGTTCCGAGTACGGTAGCGAGTTGGGTGTACCTAGATCACAGGGAGATGGTAGAGGTAACTGGGGAGGGGAAGAGGGGCCAGATTATCCTAGGGCCACACCCTCCTCTCCTTTTGTGCACTGTCACGGGCACCTGCAGTTTGAGAAATTGACAGACACTAGAGTTGATGTATTAGTGCAGCACCTCTGAGAAGCAGATCGCAAGACAGGATTAAATATGCAAATGGTTTATTAAGGGAATGCCTGCATGAAAGGAAAGAAGGAGGAAGCTGACGAAGTTTGGGGGAGTCTTTGGACTGTGATGTAAGTCTGATCCTGTGTGAAGAGAGGTAAGGAAGTTTGGATGGAAGGTTCAGCTGAGCCGTTTGTGAGTTCTTCAGCCAAAGCTGGCTGTCAAGTACTCCTTCGTCTCCCTGGAATGGGTAATTGGATTCCTACTTCACTCAGGTATTGGTGGGAAGCAGTCCATGGCAGGCACAGCCTTAAAGCAGATGCAGGGGTGAACTTCTGAGAGCAGCTGCTTAGACCCTTAGTCACTTATGCTCCTTGTAGAAGGTGGCAGCGTTCTCATGACCAGAACATTTGAGTTTTGGATGATGAAAAGGACTTAATTGACAGAAGAGGTGAAGGTTGTTAACAGGAGAGGTGTGAAGGAGCTTACATTCAAGCATTCACCTTGTTCTTTTCGAAGTATCAATTTTCTTTTAGTTAGTAAGGAGTCAGGCATTTCTGAGTTGAGCTGTGAGCACATTTATCAGTTTGCTGTAAATAAACATGGACACCTAATTCTTGAGAACCCACTAAATTGCTTTGGCTTCTTAGTGTAGCTAAGTCTTCTGTGTTTTGTCTGATCCATCTGTAGAAGCTAATTTAAATACCACATAACTGTCTTCCTTTTCTCCAGAATTATTTTGATCCATATCAATAACCTCAGATGTGCAGATGACACCACCCTTATGGCAGAAAGCAAAGAACTAAAGAGCTTCTTGATGAAAGTGAAAGAGGAGAGTGAAAAAGTTGACTTAAAGCTCAACATTCAAAAAACTAAGATCATGGCATTCGGTCCCATCACTTCATGGCACATAGATGGGGAAACAATGGAAACAGTGACAGACTTTATTTTCTTGGGCTCCAAAATCACTGCAGATGGTGACTGTAGCCATGAAATTAAAAGACACTTGCTCCTTAGAAGAAAAGCTATGACCAACCTAAACAGCATATTAAAAAGCAAAAATATTACTTTGCCGACAAAGGTCCAACTAGTCAAAGCTATGGTTTTTCCAGTAGTCCTGTATGGATGTGAGAGTTGGACTATAAAGAAAGTTGAGCGCCAAAGAATTGATGCTTTTGAACTGTGATGTTGGAGAAGACTCTCGAGAGTCCCTTGGACTGCAAGGAAATCCAACCAGTCCATCCTAAAGGAAATAAGTCCTGAACATTCATTGGAAGGACTGTTGCTGAAGCTGAAACTCCAATACTTTAGCCACCTGATGCGAAGAATTGACTTATTGGAAAAGACCCTGATGCTGGGAAAGATTGAAGGCAGGAGGAGAAGGGAACGACAAGGATGAGATGGTTGGATGGTATCACTGACTCAATGGACATGAGTCTGAGAAAGCTCCAGGAGTTGGTGATGGACCCAGGAGTCTGGCATGCTGCAGTCCATGGGGTCACAAAGATTCAGACATGACTGAGTGACTGAACTGAACTGATCATTATAACACCCTTTGTTTTACACTGAACAGAATCTGGTTCGTAATTGTATATGCCTTTCACTAATAAGATAGGAAAATAAATTCTATTTGGCAAAAACACATTTTTTTCCCCCTTAAACAATAGGTTCATATTGTCAGAAAAGCTGGTAATAAGGAATAGCAAAAAGGATCTTTGATTTTGTAAAGGTTGGGAGCAATTCAAATCAACTGATCCTATTGAGTTTGAAAAGACTATAAATTCATAACATAGTTTCAGGTTGCTTTTGTCTTAATTGCAAATTTCCTAAACCTTATTAAAGAAAGGAAATTATTTTTCTAGACTCATTTTATCAGGTTTGGAGTTCCCTCATTCTTTATCAAGGGCCTAAAAAGTTCTTCAAATTGCATAAGTAACAACTACAAAATATGACTCATTGCATTTCTTTCAGTGAGTAATGCAATTAACACTGCAATATTGTAGCCACTATTTTAAAATATTCTTATTAACATTTATTAACTGCTAGCATTGAGGGTTTTTTTTTACCTCTGAGGAAAAGATTCAAGATGCCCATTATAGCTTTTAACAAACTTAACAATGTGCCCTTTCCTCAAAGGATGATGTATCTGTTCCAAATGATGTCATTTAAAAACACCACAGAGCACTTCATTGGGTAAAAACGAATTGGTGCCTGGAAGAATTTGGGGGAATTTTTTTCATTCAGTGGCAAGAAAATTGTTATTCTAAAAATGAAATGCATATAAGTAGTTTAACAGAAATCATGCTAAAGATGTCTCTGTAAAATTGCTGCTGCTTATGAACTATACTTTTGGCTTTTTTTTTTTTTTTGGTACAGTTCTTCTGTGTATTCTTGCCACCTGTTCTTAATATCTTCTGCTTCTGTTAGGTCCATACCGTTTCTGTCCTTTATTGAGCCCATTTTTGCATAAATGTTCCCTTGGTATCTCTCATTTTGTTGAAGACATCTCCAGTCTTTCCCATTCTATTGTTTTCCTCTATTTCTTTGCATTGATCACTGAGGAAGGCTTTCTTATCTCTCCTTGCTATTCTTTGGAACTCTGCATTCAAATAGGTATATCTTTCCTTTTCTCCTTTGCCTTTAGCTTCTCTTCTTTTTCAACTATTTATAAGGCCTCCTCAGACAACCATTTTGCTTTTTTACATTTCTTTTTCTTGGCATTTAGTCTTCAAGACTATTCAGGTCAATACTCTGTAACACTTGAGTAAGACAGCAATATTTGTGTGTGTGTGTGGTGAAGGGTAAGGGGAGGGAAAAAGCCCCACCTTCCTTTAAAAGAATAACCATTAACTTGAAATATCTTTCATTGGAAGCACCATTCCTGGCTTCATATATGCTGTGGTTACTTGTTTCTAGTCAGGAACGCACCAATTTACTCAGATTTACCAATTTACACCAATTTACATTCAACTTTTAATGCTGATCTGAATGGCAACCCTATAGTTACGCGGAAGCAATTTTTAGAGAGGCTGCTAGAATCATTTTGTTTGATTTTGGATGTTGGTACAAAGATCTGTTTTGTTTACTTTAAGGCTCTTTTGTAACTGTATCAAATCCACTAGCCCTTTAGAGAAGAATGAAATGATGTAGCTTCTTCATGGTCAGGGTCACTACACTGCATGACTTCAGGGGATATGGCTTATATCCTCCTCCATGTATGACAGTGCAATAGAAGAAACTGTTTATTCATTTATTACTAGATATTTATTATGGAGGAGAAGGTTTTTTAAAGGGTGAAAAGCTGGTCACCTCTATGACAGAGCCAGATATACAGAAAAACCTGGCATTTATTCTGAGTTTAAAACTATGCTGTCCAATCTGGTAACCACTACACATTTAGAGCTTTCAAGAACCTACAATTCTCGAAATGCAGATTGAGATATGCTTTAAGTATAAAACATAAACCAGATTTCAAGGACTTAATACAAAAAAAGAGGAATGTAAACTATCTCATTTTTATATTGCTTACATGTTAAAATATATTGGGATTAAAATACTAATCCAATTTATTAATCCAAAAATATTAATTGGATTAAAATATATTGGATTAAACTAGATTACTAATTTCACTGATTTCCTCATACTTTTCTCAATGTGACTTCTCTAAATTTAAAATTACAATGTGGCTCAAATGGTGACTTGTATTATATTTCTATTGGATAGCACTAGTCTGGAATATTTGATCTACACAGATCATCAGAAATCATTCCATCCCTTCTATTCTTTGTGTCTAGCACAAAACTCCTATCCAGATTAGCCTTGCTGGTACACTGCCTGGGTTGGTTGGTTGATGGCAAGATTGGGATCTTCTAAAACAAAGTAGGGAGCTTGAAGCATCAGGAACAAAGGAGCCAGATGAGTTTAATAGGTAGAAATTGTCAACACAGCCTTTAACGAACACAGGGTCAGATTTGGGAAATGTGACTTCAATTGAGGTGTTTCTTCAGTATTCCTCCCTGGAAAATCCCATGGACAGAGGAGCCTGATGGGCCACGGTCCATGGTGTTGCAAAGTCAGACACGACTGAGGACGCTGATATTGTTGAGTCAAATATTAGACTAGTGGTTGTCTGATTTCTACACATCTCAGAATAAAAGATAATCAATGAAACAATTACAACTTAAAAGATTAAAATTTAATGGATAGCCATTAAAAAATAAAGAAGGCTGGAGCTTTGTAGTTTTAGTCAAATGATCAGATTTTCCATTTGACCCTGTTCACAAGTTGAACTAACCTGTGAACAACCGCACACAGATTGCAGCTGTGATACCCTTCTCCCAGGCCGAAACATGCTGATTCATTCACCACAGTTCGTTTGCAAGTGAAGGAAACAAGCTTTTAAGTTAGAGAAATATAAGCAGTCTTAGATCTGGGAGTCATCAGGAAATGTTTGGTGCTTTAAAGAACTGACTGAAAGTTAAACAGGTTAACGTGACATTTCAAAGGGATTTTGAAATTCAATAGCTTTCTCTAGCAGCTGATGTTTATTCTCTGGTTGTAAGACAAATGTTGAATTTCTTCAAAGGAACAATGATAGATTCTAGAATAACTAGATAGGTTCAACACTCATGATAGTTATTTTTTCCCCTTCACCCTAACCCCTCCCTACCCCATGAATATCACGAATGTACATAATAGGAAATGGGAGAACCATCTGGCTGGCTTTTAAACATGGTTTCCTTCATCATCAAAGAGGTTTCTGTGTGAAAACTGTAATTTATAGATTCAGAAGTAAGTATGGTGCCATTAAAAAGAGAAAAGCAAAATCATAAACAATATATGTAAATCTAGGAAGAGGACATATTCTTTTTTTCTTACCATAAAAACGCTGTGCAGAAATGTAAGATGTTTACTATCACTTGAAAGTTCCATGAGTTGCATAGTCTGTCAGTTGCACATTTTCTTTCATTTTTATTATTTGAAGTATAGTTGATTTACAAAATTATTAGTTTCATTGTACAACACAGTGATTCAGTATTTTTGTAATGAATATTTAGTTTCTTAGCTGCCACTTGTGGAACTGGCAAGTGGCAGCTACAAATGCTAGACTAACCACTTTGAGTTTCCTTCTTCTGGATATTTTTCACTGCAGTATTAAGTCTCTGGTGCTTTCGAAGTTACTTATTAAAAAAAAAAGCTTTTCTAGATTTTTTCTAGTTGTTCTGAGTGGGATGGTTGATCCAAATTATTGTTTGCCATTTCCAAAGCTCAAGTCCTGGTTATTAGTACATACCTTACTTAATTTGATGTCAATTTGAACAACCAGGAATCCCCCTATTTCTGTTCTTTCCACTGTCTGTTATCTTGGCAAGATACTCATCTCTCATTTACTCTATGGATGATCGTGGGGTATTTTCACAGTACTGCCTTCACTAGACGCACATCTAGAGGACTACCTATACCTTGTGAAAAACTCACAGAAGACATGGTCTGAATCCTGGAACACAGAAAGAGAATTCTGTGAAAAAATCAGAGTTAGAGAGACAAAGCTACACAAGTGACTTTGGAGACTGCAATGGAGCACAGATTTTTATGGAACGATGGATTAACGTTATCAAATGCTGAAGAGGTTAAGTAAGTGAAGAGGATGATTAGGATATTGGGTAGGGTAATTAAGAGGTCACCATTAATTTTTAAGACAATAGTTCCTACAGAAAGTATACTAGAATTGGATAAAGGAAATACAAATGCAAAGTTAGATGTAGTGGAGACTTTAAGAAGTTATGATATCAGGACTTCCTTGGTGGTCTAATGGCTAGGACTCCATGCTTCCCAGGCAGGTGGCCCAGGTTGGATTCCTGGTCAGGGAACTGGATCCTACATGCTGCGACTAAGAGCTTGCATGCCACAACTAAAGATCCCTGCACACCACAACTAAGACCTGGCATAGCCAGATAAAGAAATATTTACAAATAAGAGGTCAAGATATGAAAGAAAACAGGATGATGGTGGTATTTGTGTAAGGAAAATAGTCAAGGAGAGATTTTGGTCATTATGATTTGCTTTCAGCATGGTTCATTTTTGAATACCTTTGTAGATTGAAGGAAAGATTCTAGTGCAGAATGGATGGAAGACTGATGAGGGAAAGCAAAATTGACTGAAATAGGTCCTAGAGAAGACAGAAAAGGAACAAAGATAAGCTTTGTATTGAGATACAGGAGTACAAAATGGAGATAAAGGGAGAGAATTATAAACTCTGAGATGAAGGTAAGGGTGTGGGAATTGTATGGATCCTGTTTCAGTAACATACCTTTCCGTGGCGCTGTAAAAGAGATCATCAGCTCATCCTAAGTGTGAACTGTCCATTTACCTTTCATGTTATTTTCCCTTTTAAAACCTGCAACTTACACACTTTATTGGTCCTGTAGTTTCTCTGCATTGACTTTAGAGTGCAGAAATAGGAAACTTTTAAAACACTCCTATAGAAATCTTCCATCTCTTATCTCATAAAATACTCATTTCCTTTTCCCCCTCAAAATGTATTTTGGACAATCTCACTACAAGGACCACTTAGTTTCAGGCACTTACTGATATGGACATGTAGGAGGACAAATAACATTTTCCAACCTAAATGAATGTCAAATAACTGGTTCTATTTTTCCCAGTTTGTTTTCTTACAAATGGAAACTCCACAAGGGCAAAGACTGTGTGTTTTATTATGCCTTGTCAAACTATAGCAAATACTGGGGGTGTTAAATAAATAATAAATAGGAATAAAATTTCCCCATAATAAAACTGACTATAAACCCAATCAACTGCTGCTTGTGATGCACAGGCTTCATTTAAAACCACTAGGAATAAAGTATTTATTTCCTTAGCCATGGTGCCCAGAAATGTGTTATATTTTGGTAATTATGACTTTTAACTCATAAATACTTATTATTTTCTATTTGATTCATAGCAACCTGATGAGGAAGTCCCAATACTGTCCACTCTTTAAAGTGAAAGAAATGAGGATTAAGGATATTAAAGAGCATGCCCAGTTTGCATATCCAGCTAATATATGCAGACCTGGAATTTAAACTCATTTTTTTCTGACTCCAAAGCCAACGGTTTTATTTACAAGGCTATATAGACTTCTCCTCAATTTAGCATTTCTAAGAGTTGGATGATAATGCTTATCCTTGTGAAAGAATGAAGAACCATACCATTTGACTGTTTAACAATACAAATCCTTACCTTGTGTAAGGCAGACAAGTATTACTGGCCAGGCATAAAGATGGAGCTTAATGAAGAGAACCTATAACTCAAGAATCAGAAATGGAGCATGTCCTCTTGTTTGATTTCTGCTTTGTATTCTAGCATCTGGGCAGTAATATATTTAATAGGGCATATGCTAACAGTAGAAAATTTGTACTTAAATGCTTTGTGTTTAAGATAAAGAATTGCCTAAGGAGTTGTGACATTACCAAAAAGGCAAACTTATAGTCTGCATATCAGAGTTACACTTTTTTCTTTACTTTGTAAATTATCTGAGAAAGAGAGTAAGGTGGTCAAAATTTTTGTGAAGAATTTTAAGGTCCATCTAAATGATAGTATAATGAACTATCACCATTGCATCTGCATTAATTAATTCTATTGAACATTTAATGTTTCTGAAAATTTAGGCTGTAACAAGACTTTAAAAAATTTATATTTAAACTATCTCTTAGTATTCCTGCAAATCATGCTGTGTGTTACCAAACATTAGTTGGGAATAGTAGCAATAAACAGATGAAATTTGAGAAAATAATATAAAAATAGTTATGCTTGTTATACAATCTAGTTTCTTTAGAATATGATGCTGATTTTTACAAACCATGCTTCATTCAACATTGAACATATGGCATTGTGGTTCTGAGAAAAATATATCTCTGATCAGGATTTCTGCCATTAAATTCATATTTATCAAGCACCTCACAAAATTCCCTTTACATTTTAATGCTTATCTCTTTCTATTATAGACTGTTGCTAACACACACACAAAATCTATTAGAATACTGCAGCAATCACAAAAACACAATAGAAAGACAGGTATATTAAAATAAAAATTAGAGAAGTTTAACTAGAAGCAATTTTTAGTTGTCTTACCCATTACTAATAATCTAACATGTAGAGCTTAGTTTGTGAGAGTACATACTAATATTGCATAATACTTCTTTTCCCAGAGTAAATGTGAAATATAAATTAATGTCATCTCTGCTGGTGACCCACTCCAGTACTCTTGCCTGGAGAATCCCATGGACAGAGGAGCCTGGTGGGCTACAGTTCATGGGGTCTCGAAGAGTCCCCACGACTGAGCAGCTTCATTTTCACTTTTCACTTTCATGTATTGGAGAAGGAAATGGCAACCCAATCCAGTGTCCTTGCCTGGAGAATCCCAAGGACAGAGGAGCCTGGTGGGCTGCCCGTCTATGGGGTCGCACAGAGTCAGACACAACTGAAGCGACTTAGCAGCAGTAGCTGCTGGCATAAGAAATTCACATCTGAACAGAGAAAGGGAAAGGGAAGGAGTATAAAAAGAAAGAAGTGAGAGAGATGTTTTTGATTTCTTCCTAAAAGGTCAGGCTTTAATATATATTTATTGAATAAATATATATGCATTCATCTTTTATAACCAAATCAAAGTGCTAATATAAATTTTCTATCTTTTGTACCTTTTGAATTTTCCATTAAGTACTGACTCATACTTTTTGAATAAGATTTCAAATGAAGTTTAAATTTTATTTAAAAAATCTACAGTATAAATTCATTATTATTTATGCTTCTTATTTAAAAACAAAAATTAGAATTTTATAAACCTCTGAAGATATGTAACACTCTGCAAAGACTAAAGAAAATACGATTTTCAAATATTTACAAGCTAATTTTAAGAGGTTTTAGTTAACCTCAAAAACCTAGTGAGGCATAGTGTATTTTCTTATAAACTATTGGTTGTAATATAATAAATAGCTCAATATAAATGAATTTAAGCACAAACCATATATCACATATTACATGAACTAGAAAAAAATAGATATTATTAGTGTCTTCCCCTGAAATTAACGTAGAAATTTCAAAGATTACATAATAACCAACATATAATTGTCAAAACAAAATGAACATACAAAATAGGAGTATCAACTAAAAATTGTATGTAGTTATTAAATTTCATTTCTTAATGAACAATTACTAAAACTGTTAAGAATTGATGTCCTACACAATGGGATCTATGTTATATAAAATGACTGGCAGAAGCAGTCAATAGAAAGATTTAGAAATGCAAAACAATTGCTTGTTTTATATAATTTATATTTTATTGGAAAAGCAATGTACATTCATTTTAATAATCTGTTTTTATTTTCTATATGTACTGTATAAATTCCCCAAAACCATTCTCCAGTGTTAATTATTTGAAACTCATCCATGTATTTGATTATTCATCCTACAACTAAGACTAAGAGGAAGGTAAGAATGATTGTCACAAATAGCCTAATTATAAAAAATAGATAATGTGTTTTTACACTATAATATTTTGAAGCCGATTTTGTGTTTATTGAAGCAGGGTTTTTTTCACGCATATTATTCAAGATTTTTTTTTTTTTTTGGTGGGTCAGAGTACTAGTCTCTTAAGGCTGCCATAATAAACTACCACAGATTGGACAGCAGAGGATAGCAGAAATCTATTCTCTAACTGTTCTGGAGGTTGGAAGTCTGAAACCAAGGTTTCAGCAGTTATTAATACCTACTAAAGTTCCTGAGGGAGAATCTATTCCATGCTTCTCTCCTAGCTTCTTATGGTTGCCAGCAATTCTTGGTGTCCCCTGGCTTGTAGATACATCACTTCAGTCTCTGCTTTTGTCTTCATGTGGCATTCTCCCTTGTGTCTCTGTCTTTCTTCTCTTCTTATAAGGACACAGATATATGGGGTTAAGGGCCTTCTCTGTTCCAGTATTACGTCTTAACTGCTAACATCTGTAATAGCTAAATTTCCAAATAAGGTCACATTATGATGTTTTGGAAAAGACATGGATTTTGGAAGGATGTCATCCAACCCAGTCAATGCAGGCAGTTTCCAGTTAACATTAATGAAAAAATTCCCATGTTATATAACATCCAAACATGATTGATGACATAGGTGAATCATTCCTGAATATTACATGCAATCTTTTGTATTCTAATCACATACTCAGATGGGCACCTACCTTTGGGAATCATTCTCATTCACAAATATAACTTACATACAAAGAGGAACTTACAAAATTCTTTAGGAAGGATTCAGAGGATTAAACTAGGTACGTTCATTTCTAATTTGAGCACATTGCTCCCTAGAATATTTTCTTATTCTGATTTCACTGCAGAATTCTTCAGATTTGAATGTGCGTGTATACTCAGTCTCTTAGTCACGTCCAACTCTTCACAATCTCCTTGACTGTAGCCCACCAGGGTCCTCTGTCTATGGAATTTTCCAGGCAAGAATACTGGAGTGGACTGCCATTTCCTACTCCAGGGGAGTCTTCCTGACCCCAGGGATCAAATTCATGTCTTTTGTGTTTCCTGAGTTGGCAGGTGATTCTTTACCACTGCGCCACCTGGGACATCCTCAGGTTTTAACAGTTTGTAAATTAAAAGTGGTAAACAAACTTGGGAACCAAAGTTAACTATTACGAAGGTAGAGAAAGTAAGTCTGAGATAAATTTAAGTTTTTAATTCTTATCTTTCGCCCGTCTAATTCTGTTGATAATTTATTCACTAGATTCGCCAGCTTAGGCTCTGTAATCATAATTGATAAGATGAACTTTTCCTGTATTTGAATATAGTTTACTGAGCAAATTAACAGTATAAATATGACTTCAAGGGGAACTACTTAAGAAAACAATCATTGACATGTACCTTTAATCAACATGCCCATGTATCCTTTGACTCTTATTCATTCTTTGAGTCATAAATCAAGTACCATGTTGTCAGACCTGGTTTCCTTTAGTAGATGAAATCCCTATTGGATGTATTTATGGTACTGACTAAACACAGCACAGCACAGCATACTACTTCTATACAGCCCTTACCACTTCGTCGATTTTATATTAATTTTTGTGATTAGTTAATTACCATCACTCTTCTTTGCTAGACTATAAACTCCACAGGACTGGTACTTTGGGCTATGTATATTTTACTCACCTTTGTTTCTGTATTTCAGTACTTGCATCATAACTGAATAAATCAGAAATGCATACTTACGCATAAAAAGTTATGTGAATTATGAATTAATTTCAACTATTTATTAAAGAATCCTCTACCATGTGAATGCCTGAGAAAACATTTTACAATTAGTTATTATTTGTAAATAAGAAAATTAACAGCACACAGATTTTAGTATCTGGAATAGATGATAAACTTTTCCATTTCAATAGACTTTGACTATTTTGAATAGCTCAGTTTAAAATGCAGGATTCAAATGATAAGAGATTTCACTATTTATCAAAAGCATTCTGGGCTATTACTATAATAAATACAACTGAATTCAAATGTAAGTTTTATGAAATATCCTTTGTGAAGGCTATTAGAGCAATTCTATATTTTTAGTTTGCAATATATGAAAACATGGCACATATCATATGGAAAAATCTTAAGACAATAAACACTATAATTCAGTATTTAAATTTATCAGTGTAATGCATTTTCAAAATGGTAATACCTGTATTTGAGAAAGCTGTTCCCAAGTGAAAAATTAAAATAAATTCCATGATCATTATTAACTATTTGAATCATAGACAGTCTGTTGCAAATCTGAATATCTAAATTCAGAATCTGGGCATGCAGATATAATTAAAATCTCTCTTTTGACAACTTGATTTTACATACAATATTCTCCTCTTCTTCTTTTAAAATATTTCCTGGTTAAAGAAAGGATTTAACCAGAATTTAACCATTTCAAAAGTCAAATATATTGCTAAGATAAACATACTTTTCTAGTTTTGAGGTACTGCTGCTCCTTGAATTGAGCTTTCTACGTCATGCTAATATTTCTTACATTTTCTTTTTGAGGAAAAAAAAAAAGCTAGATACCCTCTAGATCCACACATATATAGTTATATAGCTTTAGATATCCCACACTTTCTTACATTAGGTTGTCCAGGAATATCACATGAGAAACTGTGAGGAAAATCTTGAAGGATTAGATGATGAAAACTTTCTCATAATTTGATAGCTGCTCTAAGCTTGGCGGAGCGTCCTCTGGGGTTATCCTGTACATCTTGATCTTCTGGAGTAAGTACCTTCTTGTGCATCAATTTCCACGTTAAAGGGGCCTTTCCTACAGAGACGTGCTTCTTGTTTTCCTGATCTGAATCCAACTGTGATTTTTGTATCACTTTCTGTCTAGCACTTAGGTTAAACCTTTCTGTCATGCTTATCCCAAGCAGGAATCGTTTAATGATGCGATCCTCCAGTGAATGGAAGGAGAGGGCAACGAGGTGACCACCAGGTCTCAGAAACTTCTGAGCTGTCTCCAGTCCTGTGTAAAGTTCATTGAGCTCATTGTTCACAAATATGCGAAAAGCTTGAAAAGTCTTTGTAGCAATATGGGTAGATCGCTGTAGCAAATCTTTTCGCGCATAAAGAGCAGAGGGAGGAAATGCACCTACAGACAGATTTTGTAAAAACAGGAAAAGAAGACAAATGGGTCACATTAATATTTTCCACTGTAAATTTACTGGGTTGTGTTTTACATATATTTAAGGAACCATTTCCTTAGAAAATTGTGTCATTTCATCCATATTTCTCCATTTTATTTCCAAGTATTCCATCAAAGTTTAAAACTATTGTGTCAGTAACATCTCTCAGAACTCTTAAGGCTAACTGGAGTCAAATAAGAACAGAGAAAGACAAAAGGTTGAACAAATATTTGAAGAAATAATAATGAAAAACTTGCTAACTTTGATGAAAAATGTTAACTCTCAGCTAAAAAAGTTCAGTGATCTCAAATAGAATAAACACAGAAAATTGCACCTAGACACATCATAAAAAAACTACTACAAGCTGAAGATAGTAAGAAAAACTTTGAATACAACAAAGAAAAAAAAATACTGGAATAAAACTCAAATTGTTGAGGGAAAAAAAAAGAAAGCTGTCTTCCAAGAAAACTATTTTAAAACCATTTTTCAAAATTAAAGGCTCAAAGACATTTCAAATGAATTTTAAAAATGAGAGAGTTCATTGTTAATAGCTTTAAATTCAAGAAATGCAAAAGCCAATACTTCAGTCTGAAATAAAATAACATCAGGTGATAACCTGGATAGAGAGAAGACAATAAAAATATGAGTGATATATGAAAATAAGAAATATGTTTAATTTCTCACAAGACAGGACTATCTTTCCGTCATTCTTAATTTCCTTAAAAGTCAGGACTCTAAGTAAAATGATAACAATATTCTAGGGTTTATAATATAAAGATATACTGTACATGACAGTAACACAAAGGATGAGAGTGCATAAATGAAACTACACTATTACAAGATTCTTGTATTTTACGGGAATTTAAAGTTGCATACTGTGGTCTCTAAAACACTCAATAAAAACAATGCAGAGAAATAAAGCCAATAAATTAATAGAGAATAAAAATAATCCACAACATATTTTAACATAAAAGAAGGGAGAAAAACAGGAAAATAAAAATGAGGCAGAGAGAAAACAAATAGGAAAAATGGAAGACAATATATCCAAATATAAAAATAATCACATTAAATATAAATGTACTAAACATCAATAAAAATGTAGAGACTATGTGACTGAGAACTAGCAGGACCTAATTAGACATCATACCTAATTAATTACATAATTATACATTATAGAAAAGTACACTAAATTTAAAAATACAAGTAAAAATAAGCAAATAACTAGAAACGTATATCACGTAGAGAGTAAGCATAAGAAAGCCCCGAGAGACCACAGAACCATTAGACAAATAAGCTTCTAATGTGGAGAACTGCTGTGCTGTGCTTAGCTGCTCGGTTGTGTCTGGGCATGAAGGACGCTAGGCTGTGTCACTAGTCTGACCCTTGGTGACCCCATGGACTGCAGCCCACCAGGCTCCTCTGTCCAAGGGGATTCTCCACGCAAGAATACTGGAGTGGGTTGCCATGCCCTCCTTGAGGGGATCTTCCCAACCCAGGGATCGAACCCAAGTCTCCCGCATTGCAGGCAGATTCTTTACCATCTGAGCCACCTGGGAGAATTGCTAGACCCCAAAATAAACATTTCCTATAGAAAAAATAATCAAGATAGCAGGAAGATACAATTACAAAAGCATATGCACCAAATAACATAGTTTCAAAATTTTACACCTCTCAGAAAAATGACCCACATTTATATATGCAATTGTATTTTGACCAAACGTCAAGTTAATTCAGTGGAGAAAGAACAGATTTTCAATGAAAGTGATTATATGTACAAAATAAAATGAACTTCAAACCTTACACCTCACCATACACAAAACTTAATTCAAAATGGATCATGAACCTAAGAGCAAATACTAAAACCATAAAATATACATCTGACAAAACTCTTATTCACATATAAGGGAATCTCACAACTTAACAATAGTACTCATTTTAGTAATCTGTAACTCTGGTAATAAAGTGCATTAAGACACATCTGATTAATCATTTTAGGAAACTGGATTAGAGAGGGGACAAATAATATTTTATATGTATCTCATAGCTGAGAACCTGGCCATCTGACGTTAACCAAATCAGTGTTATATGTTCACTTTTCCCTCCACAAAATCTACTTCATTGAAAGACTAGAAAACATTTGACACTAGGGAATTTATCTTCCAACAACCAAGTCTCTCAGAAACAAAAGTCAAAGTTGAGGAGGGAGTTCAACTTCTTTCCCTTTGATATTCAATTTCTCCATTTTCCAGGGAAAGAGTTTTAGTCACTGGGCAACGTGTTTCAAAACATTCTAAGGATCTGAACAAACATGCATGATTTAGAACTTGAACTTAGAGAATGCTTCAGGAAGGCTGCATTCCTGAAGACCTTAAGTGATTCAAACCTTGCCTAATTCAACACTAATTTTTTCAAAGGGGAAATGTAATACAAAATATGTTTTAATGTATATGGATTTTAATGTAAAATAGGAGGCAACCATTCATGGAACACATGGATCAATAAATACTGTAGGATATTTCTGCTTTAAGGCTTAAGTTTTTTTTTTTTTTCTTGGCATCTCTAATATTTTGTAGAAATTAAACTATGGCTCAACATGGTAACTGCTTAGCTTTCCCTGTATTTTATCACATTTTAAAGATATATATTTGAGGATGTGGTTTTTTAACACAGCCCACTGAATTAACCATGCCTAGATATGTGTTAACTAAGTATATGAAATTATAGAAAAGGAGAAAGCTTAATTAATACTTTGTTGATATTATCATTAGATATATTTTTGAAAGCTAATAAAAATAGGAAATGCTAAAATAATGAAATAATGTCTGAAATCTCCATGAACGTGAAAGTGAAAGTCGCTCAGTCATATCTGAATCTTTGAATTCTCCAGGCCAGAATATTGGAATGGGTAGCCTATCCTTTCTCCAGGGAATCTTCCTGACCCAGGAATCAAACCAGGGTCTCCTGCATTGCAGGCGGATTCCTTACCAACTGAGCGATGAGGGAAGCCCCAAAGCTCCATAGAAGTTCTATATAAACAACAGCATTGGTTCATTTGATATGAAAAAATATGGTAGGCATTTTTGTT
Source organism: Cervus canadensis (assembly GCF_019320065.1). Taxonomy (NCBI): domain Eukaryota; kingdom Metazoa; phylum Chordata; class Mammalia; order Artiodactyla; family Cervidae; genus Cervus; species Cervus canadensis. Next base: position 53,993,189 of record NC_057396.1, on the reverse strand, counting down.
TACCAGCTAAAATGGCATCTTCCTGTATCATAATTATAGTTTACAATTCATGTAGCCAGCTAGATATAGAACTACGAGATTCCTAATTATTTTAGTTGAAGAAATCTGTTTTTATTTCAAAGTATTCAGATAAAGTGACTTTATTAATATTTTATATTATGCAACCTCAAGTTTATATAATTCATGTTCACATTAAGTGCATTCACCCTACATATGAATCTGGAGCTCATAAATTAACACCCATGTAACCAGATAAGCTTGTCTTTATAAGGTCTAATTAGGCCTTGTCAATATCAGATCAAGGAGAAAGAAAATAAGAGCTTTCATTTATATTTAGGAATGGATGATCCTGAAGATAATAGGATAACTGGATTTCATGAAGATTTCCTTCTGGCATTTACTTCTGCATAGGGAATTCTAACCTGGACTATGTCCACTGGGTTTCCTAAGAAGGATTTCTAGGAGTGGTCCTGTCAGCCTCCCCAAGTTGCATTTTTAGGGAGATGACAAGGGACTGCAATGGACAATGTGTGGTTTTGTGAAGCTTTTTAGTGCTGCTCTGGGGACCAAAGACATATATCCTCTCTTCCTTTATACTGGAGCTTTTGTGTCTGTAATTATGGGAAGAGAGGCTGATGATGCAGATTGTGTAAAATGAAATAAAAATGAAACAAAAGTGTATAAAATACCATATGGTAACAGAAATTAAAACAGTAAAAACAAAACATCAACTGTTAATGTTACAAACAGACAAAAATATAAGAAAAGACAATCCTACTACCAAGAATTAAACAAGGTTCTTTGTCTGAATTAGAAAGTTTAAAGACAATCAGTAAATGTCCTGTGCTTCTGAGGTAGCAAAAAGTGATTTCCTTGTGAGACTCACTAGTCAGAGAGCAACTCTGCTACAGAGTCCTCTTAAGTATGCAAAGACTAGGTAGGAACAGTTGCCTACAAATAATCAGAAAAAGATTTAAAAACTATATTAGAACCAAGGTCTACCTATGAGCTGGACTGTAATTTAGGCCATAGGAAGAAAAATATTAGCGATACCTGCTCCCTAATTCTGAGGAGCTGGCTGTTTTGCAATCCTTCTTCACTGCTTTCTCATCTCCCATATCCTGTTATCAGAAATAGAAACTGGTCTCTTTGTTTTTCCATTTCCTGAGTTTAATCACAGAGTCTTGTATGGCTAATTCATTTGATTAAGGCATAGAGCAGGTAAGACAGAAAATATGGACTCAAGCACAATCTGGGTCATTTGGTTTGGTACTGAGGGAAAATCTCTTTTTCTATTTTATACTCCATCAATGGATTCACTTAACACCAAGCCAATGTATGTTAGTTCTAAATTGGAAGAGGTGTGCTTACCCTTCGTGTAGCACTTATCACACTACTATAATTACTAGTTTACTTGTCTGTCTTACTCGACTCCAATCTCCTTGTGAACAGGAATTATTTCATGTTAACTCCTATATTCCTCCTGCTTAATAGAGACACTTATGATTGTTAATCCTGACTGTACGTCAGAGTCACCTGTGGAGCTTTTGAAAAAATAAAGATGCCTGGCTGAAGTCCACATCAATTGAATCAGTTTCAGGGGTTTATTACACAGGAATCAGTACTTTAAAAAAGACTCAAAGAGGATTTTGATTTGCAGCCAAGATTAAAAACTACTGTAGTAAACACTCGGTAAATGTTTGTTAAAAAGATAATGAATGGATAATGAACAAAAAATATGGGCAAATGAATAAAAATCCAGCACCATAACTACCAACAGTTTTATTCACATCACTGGATGAATATGCAAAGAGTATGATATTCAGTCACATCAATAAGTGACTAAATAAAGAACATAATATTCCTAGGGAAAACATTATGAATAGAATTTTAATAATGTCATGAAACAAATCCTATTCTATATCCTACTTTTTGGCCAAATGTGATTGTGGGTACTAAATTATGATTTTAATGGAACAAGTCAACTCTTACATTTGCTAAAAATTTCATTGTCTTAATACACCTCATGCATGTATTTAATGATATCTGATACAGA